>NC_134356.1:418756499-418801499 GCF_048569485.1 Anomaloglossus baeobatrachus | reverse complement strand
TATACATATATATATATATACATACATACATATACAGTGGGTTTGGAAATTATTCAGGCCCCTTTAAATGTTTCACTCCTTGTTTCATTGCAGTCATTTAGTAATTTCAAAAAAGTTCATTTGTTTTCTCAGTAATGTACACTCTGCACCCCATCTTGACAGAAAAAAACCCAGAAATGTTGTTGTTTTTTTTTCAAATTTATTAAACAAGAAAAACTGAAATATCACATGGTCATAAGTATTCAAACCCTTTGCTCAGTATTGAGTAGAAGCGCCCTTTTGATAGTGTAGCCAGGAGTCTTCTTGGCAATAATACAACAAGTTTTTCACACCTGGATATAGGGTTCCTCTGCTATTCTTCCTTGCAGATCCTCTCCAATTCCGTCAGGTTGGATGGTGAATGTTGGTGGACAGCCATTTTCAGGTCTCTCCAGAGATGCTCAATTGGGTTTAGGTCAGGGCTCAGGCTGGGCCAGTCATGAATGGTCACAGAGTTGTTCTGAAGCCACTCCTTTGTTATTTTAGCTGAAAGCTTAGGGACAGTGTCTTGTTGGAACATGAACCTTTGGCCAAGTCTGAGGTCCAGAGCACTCTGGAAGAAGTTTTCTTCCAGGATATCTCTGTATTTGGCCGCATTCATCTTTACTTTAATTGCAACCAGTTGTCCTGTCCCTGCAGCTGAAAAACAACCCCGTAGCATGATGCTGCCATCACGATGTTTCACTGTTGGGATTGTATTGGGCAGGTGATGAGCAGTGCCTGGTTTTCTCCACATATACTGCTTAGAATTATCACCAAAAAGTTCTATCTTCGTCTCATCAGACCAGAGAATCCTATTTCTCATAGTCTGGGAGTCCTTCATGTGTTTTTTCTGCAAACTCTATGTGGCCTTTCATATGTCTTGCACTGAGGAGGGGCTTCCATCAGGTCAATCTGCCGTAAAGGCCCGACTGGTGGAGGGCTGCAGTGATAGCTGACTTTGTGGGACTTTCTCCCAGCTCCCTACTGCATCACTGGAGCTCAGCCACAGTGATCTTGGGGTTCTTCTTTACCTCTCTCACCAAGGCTCTTCTCCCACAATTGCTCAGTTTGGCTGGATGGACAGGTCTAAGAAGAGTTCTAGTGGTCCCAAACTTCTTCCATTTAAGGATTATGGAGGCCACTGTGCTCTTAGAAACCTGAGTACTGCAGAAATTCTTTTGTAAACTTGGCCAAATCTGTGCCTTGCCACAATTCTGTCTCTGAGCTCCTTGGGCAGTTCCTTTGACCTCATGATTTTTATTTGGTCTGACATGCACAGTGAGAGATGATATATGAAAAATAAAATCTAGAAATTCGCATTGTTTAAATTTACATTTTGCAGAGAGAAATAAGTATTTGATCCCTCTGGCAAACTTGGTGGCAAAACCCTTGTTGGCAAGCACAGCAGTCAGATGTGTTTTGTAGTTGATGATGAGGTTTGCACACATGTCAGGAGGCATTTTGGTCCACTCCTCCTTGCAGATCATCTCTAAATCAGTAAGATTTTGAGGCTGTCGCTTGGCAACTCAGAAGCTCCCTCCATACGTTTTCTATGGGATTAAGGTCTGGAGACTGGCTAGGCCATTCCATGGCCTTAATGTGCATATTTTTGTGCCACTCCTTTGTTGCCTTGGCTGTATGTTTTGGGTCATTGTCGTGCTGGAAGACTCAGCCACAACCCATTTTTAATGTCCTGGTGGAAGGAATGAGGTTGTCACTCAGGATTTTACAGTACATGGCTCCACCCTTTGTCCCATTGATGCAGTGAAGTAGTCCTATGCCCTTAGCAGAGAAATACCCGCAAAATATAATGTTTCCACCTCCATGCTTAACAGTGGGGGCGGTGCTGTTTGGGTCATAGGCAGCATTTCTCTTCCTCCAAACACGGCAGGTTGAGTTAATGCCAAAGAGCTCAATTTTTGTCTCATCTGACCACAGCACCTTGTCCCAATCACTCTCAGAATCATCCAGGTGTTCACTGGCAAACTTCAGACGGGCCTGCACATGTGCCTTCTTCAGCAGTGGGACTTTGCAGACACTGCAGAATTTTAATCTATTACGCATAATGTGTTACCAATGATTTCTTGGTGATAGTGGTCCCAGCTGCCTTGAGATCATTAACAAGTTTCCCCTGTGTAGTTTTAGGCTGATCTGTCACCTTCCTCATGATCCTGGATACCCCATGAGGTAAGATTTTGCATGGTGCCCCAGAGCAATGTCCATTGACAATCATTTTGTATTTCTTCCGTTAAATACACTGTTAAAATTAACTTACCCTTAAAATGATAGACTGTTCATGTCTTTGTCAGCGGGAAAACTTACAAAATCAGCAAGGGATCAAATAATTATTGTATACAAAAAAATAATATGTACTGTTCATATATATATATATATATACATATATATATATATATATATATATATATATATATATATATATATATAGTAATTGCATCGTTTAGTATTTGCTAAATTGGTAAAATCATATCTATGAATGGTATATCATCACTTTATACTTTGTCATATTTATCCCATTTTTCTCTATGCAAAAAGGTTGAAAAATAGTCACATTTTTACATAAGAAAAGTATTTTCATCCATATACAGTATGTACAGTTTCAGTAACAGATTTCTTTCACGTCTGTCTGTGATCACATCTTAAACTCTATAGCCTCTTGCTTTAGATCTACTGGGATTTCCAGCTTTTGGACTTCGACAGGGATTCATCACTCAGCTTAAGCGATATCAAGATTCTTCTTCAGAAAGCTAAGGAATCTCAAGTTACTTCTATGTCTTGGGTGGATTTCCTGACCCAGCGCCAAGAAACGTCCAACAGGGTCTCCTGGGCTGAACTAGAGGTAAGATGACAAATTAACCAAAAAATACAAGAGTACTATCAGCTGTTGTCCATTTGCTTTTGAATTGAGCCAGGGTTCAGAATATTTTATTGTGGGGTGTGTATTGATTAAACTAAAATCTGATGACACAGGAGCATTATTTTTCATCTCGGAGACATATGTTGTGACAAGATGTGAAACGTCATACATTTTTAAAGTCTTCTGAAAAAGGATTAAAACCTCCTCTCTGAAGCTGGGTTTACACACTGCAACATCTCAAACGACATCGCTGTAACGTCACCGGTTTTGTGACGCAATAGCGATGTTGTTTGCGATGTTGCAGTGTGTGAAACCTATCAGCGACCCGGCCCCTGCTGTGAAGTTGCTGGAAGTTGCTGATCACTACAAGTCGTTCAGGACCATTCCTAGGTCCTTTGTTTCCCGCTGTGCAGCATGAAGTTTCAGTGTGTGAATCCTTTTCAGCGACTTTGTTAGCAACTTCCCTTTCAAAAGGCTGCTTATCAACGTCCCCAACAACCAGCTAGGTCGCTCTGCAGGTCCAGATCGCTGGTAAGTTGTTGGCCAGGTTTGCCGGGTTGAACGCTCACCAGAGACTTAGCAGAGACTTATGGAGATCGCTATTGCGTCACCAAACCGGTGACGTTACAGCGATGTCCTTTGCGATGTTGCAGCGTGTAAACCCAGCTTGAGAGTGACAAGGGAAACATGTACAGAATCTTATCTGTGTGTATAGAGTTGCTACCCTGCCTTAACTGTCTCCTGGAGCACAATAGATCTGTCATTATATACTCTACCATCTAATTAAATGAGATGACTCTGTTGACTATGTCCCAGTTTATACAGCAAAGCTACAGAAAACAAACCAAAAAACTTTTGTATGGCTAGGTTCACACACTGCGTTTTTTTGACGCTGCGTTTTTGTGCGCACAAAAACATACCCGCAGCAAAAAAACGCGGCAAAAACGCATGCGTTTTTGCCACGATTTGGTGCGGTTTTTTTCTGCGTTTTGCTGCGTTTTTGCTCACTGCGTCTTTATGCATTTTTTATTTATCAGTGAACAGTGCCATTAAAGATTGTTGAAAAAAAAAAAAGGTCTGATGTAATTTCCTTCTTCAATATGTTCTTCATTCTCCACTAGTGTATGCAGGAGAGCAGACAGCTGCAGAACTACAAGACTCAGCATGCTCCATACAGGACTGTATGCTGGAGGGAGAGGCAGGGGGAGCAGAACTGCAAGGCTCAGCATACTCCATCCAATAGTGTATGCAGGAGAGCAGACAGCAGCTGCAGAACTACAAGGCAGGACTGTATGCAGGAGTTTTTCGCCCCCCAAAAAAATGACGTGGGCTTCGCCATATTTTTGTATGCTAGACAGGTACGGACTGCCCCCAACCCCCAGCTGCCTATTTGTACCCGGCTGGCAACCAAAAATATAGGGAAGCACTTTTTTTTTATTTCAGGAATTTCATGAAATAATTAAAAAAAAAATGACGTGGGCTTCGCCCAATTTTTGAGTCCAGCCAGGTACAACTAGGCAGCTGGGGATTGGAATCCACAGTGCAGGGTGCCCATGCTTTCTGGGCACCGCCGCTGCGAATTGCAGTCTGCAGCCACCCCAGAAAATGGAGCTTTCATAGAAGCGCCATCTTCTGGCGCTGTATCCAACTCCTCCAGCTGCCCTGGTGACGGGTGGTCTTGCTGGGTAATAATGGGGTTAGGGCTAGCTGTATATTATCAGCTGGCCCTAACCCCGAAATTCATGGTGTCACGCCAATATTAGGCATGGCCACCATGAATTTCTAGTAAAGATAAAAAAAAAACACAACACATAGAAAGATATTTTTATTAGAAATAAAACACAACACAATTAGTGACTCCATCTTTATTGAAATAAAGAACCCCCCTCCTCAGTAATCCTGGGTCAAGGTCCTGCGCCGTCCAATCCGGATCCAATATCATCTGATCGGTTTGCTGGAAGGCAAAGCGATCAGATGATGTGTCAGGTTCTAGGATGTGAATCACATCACACATCAGCTGATTGTATAAAAGCCGTTTATACAATCAGCTGATGTATCAGTACAAAAAAAAAAATACTCACTTATGTGCTAATTACCGGCAGCTCCTGGAGCGGAGTCTGATCCCGTCCGATCGCTGCAGGAGCTGCCGGTAATCAGCTGAAGTCTCCTAACGGCATCAGCTGATAGGTGAAGACGGCCGGGCGCTGGCGTCACCGCAAGACTTACGATCAGCTGATGCGTCAGGTGACTGCATCAGGTGATCCATCTCCAGGTCCTGCAGCCATCGGACATGCCCGGGGAGACTGGACACAGCCTGAGCGGCGGTACCAGGAGAGGATCTGGGAGCGGACATGCCACCGGGAGTCTGCAGACATGTGAGTATGACATTTTTTTTTTTTTCTACTGTTCACTTTTGATTTCACAGCTGCCTCCACCTTCCGCCCAGCCATGGCACCACACGGGAGCGAACATGCACAGGACTGGAGGTGGACGCAGCGGTGACGGTACCGGGAGGATTCACACTTCTGTGTTTACTGACAGAAGGAATCCTCTTCCTGTACACGTCACTTTACTACCCACCTCCTGCGTTTATAGCTGCGTTTTTAGTCATAGAAACGCACTAAAACGCAGCTATATTTGCAACTTGCATTTTTTCATTGCATTTTTGAACATCTAATTGAACTCAATGGGTGGAAAATGCAGTGAAAACGCAAAAATAATTGACATGCTGCGTTTTTGTGTGCAGCACAAAAACGCAGCTAAAAAAAAAACGCTGTGTGCAGACAGCAAAAATAAAAACTCATAGACTTTGCTGGGGAAGCAATGTCACAGCGTTTTCAGAGCAAAAACGCACCCGAAAAACACGCAAAAACGCCGCGAAAAACGCACTGTGTAAACTTACCTTATGTGTTCCTGTGTAGTAGACTAAAGGTACCGTCACACTTAGCGACACTCCAGCGATCTGACCTTGCAGGGATCGCTGGAGCGTTGATACATGGTCGCTGGTGAGCTGTCAATCAGGCAGATCTCCACAGCGATCAGAGATCAGGCACCAGCCACCAGCGCCCCGTGTAACGATGCTGTGCTTGGTAGCCATAGTACACATCGGGTTACTAAGCAAAGCGCTTTGCTTATATAGTAGTTACCCGATTTGTGCAGGGAGCAGGGAGCCGGCTTCTAGAAGCTGCGGATGTTGGTAACCAAGGTAAATATCGGGTAACCAAGCAAAGAGCTTTGCTTGGTTACCTGATGTGTACCTTGGTTACCAGCGTCTGCAGAAGCCGGCTCCCTGCTCCCTGCACATTCCGATCGTTGCTCTTTCGCTGTCAAACACAGCGATGTGTGGTTCACAGCAGGAGAGCAACGTCCAAAAAATGGTTCAGGACATTCAGCAACAACCAACGACCTCACAGCAGGGGCCAGGTCATTGCTGGATGTCACACACAGCAACATCGCTAGCAAGATCGCTGTTGCGTCACAAAAACCGTGACTCAGCAGCGATGTCGCTAGCGATGTCGCTTAGTGAGACGTGGCCTTAAGGTAAAAAATATTTAATGTTTTTTAATCTGAGTAATGACCTAAACAAAAATAAAAAATAAAGTTTATAATAAAAAAAATAAATAATATGATTTAGTAGTTTAAATTAAAATGTTAATGTTATTTTTGATGATAAAGTTCCACTAAAGGTTGTGTGACTTGTCATTAATGATCTCAATAATGTCATAATAAGGGTAACCCCTCTTGTACACTAATTTTTTTAATTTCTTTAGGAATGGCTTTTTGAGATATCATCGCCAATGAGACATGAAACACCAGGAGCATCAAATGTTCAGATATCATCCCATGAGGTTTGTTGTACCTTGTACAAAGATGGCATTTTCAGGATTAGAAAAGGTAGAATGGGTTTATTTTAAGGGAATGTGTCAGCAGGTTTTTGCTATGGAATCTGAAACCAGCATGATCTAGGGGCAGAGACCATGATTCCAGGAATGCATCACTTACTGGTCTGCTTGGTGTAGTTTTGATAAAATCATTTAGTTTTATCTGCTGCAGATCCAGCAGTTCCCTGAATGCTGAGCTCCATATAACCCCACCCAGACCACTTATTTGCGGCTTTCTTTGTACACTGTATATAAGTAGAAAGCTACCAATCAGTGATGGAGGTGAGGTTACACAGAGCAGGAGGACTATATGGCATGAGACAATTAGTCCTGTAGCGATAATCTTCTACTGATAAAACAATGATTTTATTGAAACTATAACAAGCAGCCCAATAAGTGACACAACTTGGAAATCAGAGTCTGTGCTTTTACATCTTGCTGCTCTCAGATTACATAACAAAAACCTGGTGACAGATTCCCTTTAATGAGTTTTTCTCAAAGAAACAAGTTATCCCTCAGGGGATAAGTTGTTGATCGCTGAGACTTTGGACGCTTCGACTGTCAGAGAAAGCTGTAGTAAGGTTTCTTTTGGCAATCCTATTGATAATAAATGGAGTGGAGGCCGAGCATGCGCATCTCCACTCCATTCAGGCAAGGGCTGCAGAATCCCATTCTCAGAGGTTACAGAGAACCAATTTTTAAATCTTTGGGGTGCCAGCGGGTGGACTCTCAATGGTCAGCAAGTAATCCCCTTTCCTACTGATAGGGGATTCATTTTTTTAGGGGGAATAACCCTTTAGGGCAGCAATAAAGCCCATTTCACTTTTTTTCTGGCTCAGCTAAAATACTATGCAAAGTTTTGTATATTTTGTTAATTGGAAGATGTGATCCTTTGAGTCAAAATCTACAGGAGAAGGCAGAAACACGAGAAGGCAATGCCGTTGTGGGTCACAGGTTATTAGATCAAGGACATTTATAAGATTACTAGAAGGTGGCCCGATTCTACGCATCGGGTATTCTAGAATTTACGTATTTGTGTCGCCAGGGGTTAAGGGGATACCCAGAACCGGGCCAAGGGGTTGCTTCTGGAAAGGGGATCACGGTGTCGTGGCCCGGTCCGTGCTCCCTGGTTCCACAATAAAAAGGGGGGTTATGTTCGTGACGCCACCCGTGGAATGTGATCAGAGATGACCACCGCTGCTGCAGAACCTCCGGGGTGATGGAAGGCAGCTTGAGATGGGACGGCTCCCCACGGGTAGAGCCTTTTCCCCGGGGCAGTGTGTTAGTCTATGGGGGGGGGAGCAGGACACGAGCACAATAAACAGGCAGACTCACGGTTTTGCAGTTTCTTTGTCCTTTACTGTAGATGGCATTCAGCAGAGTACTGTCCACGGAGTCTGTGAGGGGTTCAGGGCTTCTCCCACCCAGCCGGGCCGTTTTGGCTTCCTTGCCTGCACTGTGTGTCTGTGGCCCCGCTGCTGAGTGAACTATGCAGCTGGCTCTGCTCTGCTCTGCTCCTAGGTACCGACCTGACAGGCAACTCGAGTCCTTCCTAGTATGTTCCTGAACTCTGCGCTTGTTGCTTGTGTCTGTGGTACAGGTGAAAGATCTGGAATCTTCACTTATCTGGTGGTAACTGTGCAGCATGTAACCTGCAGTCTCGGATCCAGCATCCGTTCTGTGTGCTCCACTGGGGATGAGCTCAGCAATGCTCTGCCTCCCAGGAATGTTCCTTTGTGTACGCTTTCTCCTTTCCTCAGACCCTCAGCTAGGCCTGGAATTGGTCAGTGGATCCTGAGGTGAGCTAAAGCCAGCTTCCAACCTCCAGATCCTGTCTCCTCAGTGCTCTGCACTGAACTTCCAAACTGAAACTACTTCTGACCATTTCCTCCCTCCACCAGAATATACAGGGAAGCAGCTTGGTCTCCCCCTTCTGGCCAGGAGGTCTTGGTGTTGTGTGTGGGGAGTTAACCCTTTGTGTTGTTACTGTGGCAACCCTGGGGTGCCACATTCCCCCTTAGTGAAGAACAGTACTCCGGGACTGTGAAACAAACAAACAAGTTATCACAACAATTATATATATACAGAGTCTCAAAAGGAAAAAATACAAAAACCTTAAAGCTCAAAAAGAGTCCAAAATGTTCAAAAATATGTAAGTGTTCATACAGTATAGTCTCTGTAGGTACTGGGCTTTTTGGTCTTAACGTTGCAATTATATAAAACATTTAAACAACCAAACGCTTCTTACAGGTGTCTCTACTCTGGTCGTAAGTGCAGTAGGCCTCACGGCCCTCGGGCCACCAACAATGTGATCAAGTTGTAACTCTCCGGGCTGCCACCTTACACCACTCTTCTCTCACCTTTTCTGTACACTAAACTGTTACGGTTTTTCATATAAACATTATAACATATGTACATTTTATATGCAATTTCGCATTAGTCTTTATATCTTGCTGGTATCTGACCCTGAGTACTACGCTGTGACCTGCGTACTGCTGGTGTACTTAGCATAATGGTGTGAGTGGAAGTGTACCTATTTGGTGTTTCTGGTACTTGTGAGGATGGTGGACTGACTGTAGGACTGGCAAGCTCACTGGGACCAGGAATCTGTTCTTCCTCTACGGTTTCGACTTCCAGTTCTTCTTGTCTTGAGACTTCTTGTGGTACGAGTTCTGATTGTGGTTCCATCACTTGAGGGAAGGCGATCATTGGGACTACTACTGCTCCATAGTAATTTGGCCATGTTTTTGGGAAATCTCCTAAGACTGTATGGAATACATCTTCTTCCTTCTTGACAGGTTGTACCTGTATGGGTAAGGTGACTTCTGGTGTCTTCAGGGTTTCAGGACACGGTTTGAGTTGATCTCTTGACACGACAGCTGATGTCCTTCCTTCATCCTTACTGATTAGACACACTTTGGGATTATCCATACTGGATGGTAAGACTGTATATGGGGTGGTTTCCCACTGATTATCCAATTTGTTTGTGCGCCGTTTCCTCTTGAGAACTTGGTCACCAGGTTGCAATGGGGTTGCTAGAGCATGCTGGTTGAAGTTTCTCTCCTGTCTTCCCCTAGCTTGTTGGAGACTTTTCTCTACGCACTCTTGTACTTGGCGATACTGCTGCTGACGTAGGGTATCCCAATTGGATTCTTGAACTTCTGCATCTGGCTTCAGAATTCCCATATCTAAATCAATTGGCAGTTTACCGGGCCTTGCACGCATGAGGTAAGCGGGGGTGCAGTTTGTAGAACTCACCGGGACATGATTGTACAAGTCCACCAAGTCTGGCAATTTCTCTGGCCATTGATTTCTTTCTGACTCTGGTAAGGTCTTCAACAGGTCAATCACAATATGGTTCATCTTCTCACATAAGCCATTTGTTTGGGGATGGTATGCTGTTGTGCGGATCTTTTTACAGCCATACATGTTGCAGAATTCTTGGAAGATCTGTGATTCGAAAGCTGGACCTTGATCTGCAAGGACTTGTTCTGGGTAACCATGGGGTCTGCAAAAGTACGTCTGGAATGCTTTAGCTGCTGTTCTAGCTGTAAGGTCTTTCATGGGTACCACCACTAAGAAGCGTGAGTAATGGTCCACGATGGTTAAGGCATAAACATAGCCGGACCGGCTTGGTGACAACTTGACGTGGTCTAATGCGACTAGCTCGAGTGGTTGCTTGGTTACTATGGACTGGAGTGGAGCTCTCTGGTTCTGTTGATCCTTTCTTCTGAGGTTGCACGGTCCGCATTTTCTACACCAATCTTCAATTGATTTTCTCATGCCAACCCAGTAGAATCTTTCTCTTAAGAGCACTTCCAACTTTTTCCAACCAAAATGACCAGCACCGTCGTGGTAAGCTTCCAGAACCATCTTGACGTCTCTCTTGGGCACGATGATCTGCCAGACCAACTCATGTGTTTTTGGATTGGTGTGCCTTCTACAGAGCTTCCCTTGGTAGAGGAACAATTTACCTCTCTCTTTCCAGAGATGTTGTGTCTCAGCTGGGGCATTCTGATTAGGGTATGCACCTTGTTGTGTAAGCAGTTCTTTCACTAGCTTCACAGCTGGATCGCTGTCTTGTGTGTCAGCCCATCCGTGGTGCGCTAATGGGTTGAGAGTTGCCTGCTGTTGTTTTTGGTAGACACTCGGTTGATACTGTCCCACCTTAGGACGGTGAAAGGCCGGCAGCTCAATTTCTTCCAGTCCCTCCGGTTCCTCTTCCACGTTCCCCGAGTGTGGCATCCGGGATAAGGCATCTGCATTCCCATTCTTGTGGCCTGCCCTGTACTTGATGACAAAGTTGTAGTTTGACAGTCGGGCTATCCATCGCTGTTCCAGCGCACCTAGTTTTGCAGAGTCCAGGTGGGTCAACGGATTGTTGTCAGTAAAGATGGTAAATTCTGCAGCTGCCAGGTAGTGTTTGAAACGCTCTGTTACAGCCCAAACTACTGCCAGTAGTTCTAACTTGAAGGAGCTGTAATTCTCTGGGTTTCTTTCTGTAGGTCGGAGCTTCCTGCTTGCAAAGGCAATAACTTTCTCTTTGCCTTCCTGCTTTTGAGACAATACTGCTCCCAGTCCTACGTTGCTGGCATCCGTGTACAAAATGAAGGGTTGATGGTAATCTGGATATGCCAGGATCTCTTCTCCTGTCAGTGCCCACTTCAACTTCTTAAAGGACTCTTCCCTCTCATCACTCCACTGGAAAGGAGGATTTCGGGCTGCAGACTTCTTTGACTGTCCTACCAGGATGTCTTGTAGGGGAGCTGCTAGCTTCGTGAACCCTTTTATAAATCTTCTATAGTAGCCTACCAGTCCCAGGAATTGCCTCACCTCTTTCACGCTGGTGGGTCTCGGCCAATCTCTGATCACGGTAACTTTTTCAGGATCTGGTGCTACCCCTTCTGAGCTCACGACATGTCCCAGGTACTGTACCCTTGGCTTTAGAAGGTGACACTTGGATGGCTTGATTTTCATGCCGTATCCGGATAAGGCTTCAAACACTTCCGCCAGGTCTTGTAGATGCTGTTCATAGGTCTTGGAGTAGACTATGACGTCATCCAGGTACAAGAGGACAGTTTCGAAGTTCTTATGTCCTAGGCAGCACTCCATCAGTCGCTGGAAGGTACCAGGCGCGTTGCAGAGTCCAAACGGCATACAATTGAACTCACAGAGGCCCATCGGTGTGGTGAACGCTGTCTTCTCCTTATCAGCCTCTGCCACAGGAACTTGCCAATACCCACTAGTCAGATCTAGGGTGGAAAAGTAAGTAGCGGACTTTAATGCAGCCAATGACTCTTCTATCCTAGGTAATGGGTATGCATCCTTGTGTGTAATGCGGTTGATCCGTCTGTAGTCTACGCACATCCTCATGGTCCCATCTTTTTTCTTAACTAGCACTAGTGGGGCTGCCCAGGGGCTACAACTGTCTCTTATTACCCCTGCTTCTTTCATTCCTTTGAGCATGTCTTTGGCGCATTGGTAGTGAGCCGGTGGTACTGGTCTATACCTCTCCTTTATGGGTGGATGGTTACCTGTGGGTATAGTGTGCTCTACCCCTTTGATCTGCCCAAAGTCTAATGGGTGTTTGCTGAATATTTGTTCATATTCATTCACTACCCTGTATACTCCATGCTTTTGATGGGAGGGTGTAGAATCGGTACCTACATGTAGCTTTTGGCACCAATCCTCCAGCTTTCCCTCTGAGCCATTGTCCTCCGCCTGATTTGACGGCTTCAAGGGCTCAACGGTGGTGATGGCGTTGTTATCAACCGTATATAGCTTAGCCATGGTAGCATACTTAGGTAGGGTGACCTCATCTTCCCCACAATTTAGAAGGCGTATTGGCACTCTCCCCCTGTGTACCTCAACTATTCCTCTGGCCGTCAGTACAGTGGGCCTACTGTCTGAGTACACGGGTTCTACCAGGGCCTGATAGTCTCGCCCTCTGATGCCTATTGCGGCTCTACACCAGACCAGCATTTCAGTTTTGGGAGGAATTACAATAGGTATTGGGTCACTTACCCTTGCACTGCCAATTTCACCTCCTGACATTTCTACCTGCTGCTTCAGCATCAAGGCTTTAATTTCCTTCTGCAGGAGTCTCTGTTGCCCAGGTTTGGCAGTCTCGACGATCTGCTGCAAGACAGTAATTACCTCTGCAAAACAATTTTCAATTACATTCATTCCTAGCAGCATAGTTGGTTCACGTTCTCGTCGGTCAACATCAACAATGATAATACCCTGATTCTGCAATTCTACTCTCCCAATCTTAATGGTCATTTCTCTGAAACCAACCTGTGGTACTAATTCACCATTGCTAGCCCATATATTCAATGCAACATTAGATGGACCACTGCTAACGTCTGAATCAGCCCAGTACCTCTTATAAAGGACATGCGGAATTGATGTTATTTGGGAACCAGTGTCCAGCAAGGCGTTGAGCGGAATGCCATCCAGCACAATGGGGATGACTGGACGTCCCCCCACATACTTGTCGTGCCAGGGTGAAGGACCTTGAGAGTTCATTCCTGAGGAGCGGCCCGCCTCCCCAGGGGATCCCCATTTAAAGCACATTCACGGGCAAAGTGACCTGGCTCCTTGCAACGGCGGCAAATGGGCTGTCCATCCGGCTGGTAGCGGTCGCTGGGTCGTCCTCTCGTCGCTTGGTATCTCCTAGGCCTCATCCATGGGACATCCTCCTTGCTGGTCGCCAGCTCAATCTTGGGTGCAGACTTGGATCCACGCAGCTCCTGGACGATTCTAGCCATGGAAGCAACAGTGTCTGTAAGGGCTTCAAGCTTTTGATGGAGAGCCTCATTAGTGATGGGCTCCAGGTGGTTAGCAGCAGCCGCTGACATGGCCGATGTCACCGGCACTACTGGCTGCTTGGGTGCCACTGTAAGGTGTTGAACAGAGTCTATATCCTGCGGCTCCTCCACCTGCTGGAGGCGGATGGCTCTATCCTTTAGCTGGGCAAATGTTAGTCCTGGATCCTGGATCACCATCATGCTCAGTTGTCCCCGGTGGGAAGGGGATGAGAGTCCATCCAGGAATTGGTCTATCAGCAGCTTATCTGCTCCAGGGGCTAAGGCAGGTTCTGCTAATTTAAGTGCTCTGAGCGCCTCCTGCAAGTTTAAGGCAAAGTCTCTTGCGCTCTCTCTAGGTTTTTGCTTGCATCCAAAGAACCTCATTTTAGCCCGGCTGCCAGCAGTGGATTCAAAAGCTGCTTTTAGTCCAGCTATTATATGCTCTACAGTGTCCTTTGCATCGTCCGGCCAGGATGTAGCCTCCCGCTGGGCATTGCCAGTTAACTGTCCCATAAGCATACCAACACGCTGGGCTTCTGTCAGGGGGTACATGCTGTAGTAGATTTTTAGCTTTCCGATAAAGTCATTAAGTGTGTTGGGCTCACCTGAGTACTGCGGCAGCCACACTGCACCCGGGGTGTACGGCAGCAGGAACGGCATGATAGGTGCCGCTGCACCGCCGGGTACAACAGCGTCTCCCTGCTGCGACATCTTTGCGCCCCCTTAGTTAATTTCACCAGTCTTCTTGACAGCAAGCCTGGGACACTTTTCTGCGTTTTCGTGCGGGTCGCAGCACCGAGCGCACCTCCTCTGCAAGCGGTAGGCGGAGTCTTAGTTTAGGCGCGATATTTTCCCGCGCGTAGCAGGTAATGGCGTGATTAAAGATGGCGCCTGGAAAATTTTACCAATGATGTTTTTGGATTTTTCCAGGTATCTTTGCAAAGTTTAAAGTACGTTCTTTGTTGCAACAATTCACAGGGCAAGTCTTTTATGCTATGCAATAAGTCTTTACAGGCGCACGTCACCCGGGTTGCAGCCGGGTCCAGTCCGCATCCTGTTCGTGACGCCAAAGTTGTGTCGCCAGGGGTTAAGGGGATACCCAGAACCGGGCCAAGGGGTTGCTTCTGGAAAGGGGATCACGGTGTCGTGGCCCGGTCCGTGCTCCCTGGTTCCACAATAAAAAGGGGGGTTATGTTCGTGACGCCACCCGTGGAATGTGATCAGAGATGACCACCGCTGCTGCAGAACCTCCGGGGTGATGGAAGGCAGCTTGAGATGGGACGGCTCCCCACGGGTAGAGCCTTTTCCCCGGGGCAGTGTGTTAGTCTATGGGGGGGGAGCAGGACACGAGCACAATAAACAGGCAGACTCACGGTTTTGCAGTTTCTTTGTCCTTTACTGTAGATGGCATTCAGCAGAGTACTGTCCACGGAGTCTGTGAGGGGTTCAGGGCTTCTCCCACCCAGCCGGGCCGTTTTGGCTTCCTTGCCTGCACTGTGTGTCTGTGGCCCCGCTGCTGAGTGAACTATGCAGCTGGCTCTGCTCTGCTCTGCTCCTAGGTACCGACCTGACAGGCAACTCGAGTCCTTCCTAGTATGTTCCTGAACTCTGCGCTTGTTGCTTGTGTCTGTGGTACAGGTGAAAGATCTGGAATCTTCACTTATCTGGTGGTAACTGTGCAGCATGTAACCTGCAGTCTCGGATCCAGCATCCGTTCTGTGTGCTCCACTGGGGATGAGCTCAGCAATGCTCTGCCTCCCAGGAATGTTCCTTTGTGTACGCTTTCTCCTTTCCTCAGACCCTCAGCTAGGCCTGGAATTGGTCAGTGGATCCTGAGGTGAGCTAAAGCCAGCTTCCAACCTCCAGATCCTGTCTCCTCAGTGCTCTGCACTGAACTTCCAAACTGAAACTACTTCTGACCATTTCCTCCCTCCACCAGAATATACAGGGAAGCAGCTTGGTCTCCCCCTTCTGGCCAGGAGGTCTTGGTGTTGTGTGTGGGGAGTTAACCCTTTGTGTTGTTACTGTGGCAACCCTGGGGTGCCACATATTGTGTAGTTAATGTATGATTTTTGTTATATATATATATATATATATATATATATATATATATAGATGTTGTTGTGTGTAGTTACCAAGTGTTTGTGTAGGGCGCTGTACATGTTCTGGGTGTTGTCTGGGTGTGGCGGGGGGTGAGAGCGGTGTTGCTTGTGTGTTGCGTTGTTTGTGTCTGTAGCGTTGTGTGTGTGTGTTGTGCGGTTTGTGTGGGTGTGGGGTGCGTGTGTGTATTTTGGGGGGAGGTATGTTTTGTGCAATGTGTGTGTGTTGCACGGTATGTGCGTATATTTGTGTATGCTGCGGTGTTTGTGTGTTGGGTGTTGTGTGTGTGCGGCGTTGTCTGTGTTTGTGGGTGTCTATGTAGGGCGGTGTTTGTGGTTCCCAGTGTGTGTGTGGTGTGTTGTGTGGTGCGCGTGTGGCGGTGTGTGTGTGTTTTGGGGGGAGGTGTGCACCCCCATCGTGCTCCATCCCCCATGCTGCGCACTCCCCATCGTGCTCCATCCCCCATGCTGCGCACTCCCCAGCGTGCTCCATCCCCCATGCTGTGCACCCCAATCGTGCTCCATCCCCATGCTGCGCACTCCCCATCGTGCTCCATCCCCCATGCTGCGCACTCCCCATCGTGCTCCATCCCCCATGCTGCGCACCCCCCATCGTGCTCCATCCCCTATGCTGCTAACCCCCCATCGTGCTCCATCCACCATGCTGCGCACCCCCCATCGTGTTCCATCCCCCATGCTGCGCACTCCCCATCGTGCTCCATCCCCCATGCTGCGCACTCCCCATCGTGCTCCATCCTCCATGCTGCGCACTCCCCATCGTGCTCCATCCCCCATGCTGCGCACCCCCCATCGGGCTCAATCCCCCATGCTGCGCACCCCCCCATCGTGCTCCATCCCCCATGCTGCGCACTCCCCATCGTGCTCCATCCCCCATGCTGCACACTCCCCATCGTGCTCCGTCCCCCATGCTGCGCACTCCCCATCGTGCTACATCCCCCATGCTGCGCACCCCCCATCGTGCTCCATCCCCCATGCTGCGCACCCCCATCGTGCTCCATTCCCCATGCTGCGCACTCCCCATCGTGCTCCATTCCCCATGCTGTGCACTCCCCATCGTGCTCCATCCTCCATGCTGCGCACTCCCCATCGTGCTCCATTCCCCATGCTGCGCACCCCCCATCGTGCTCCATCCCCCATGCTGCGCACCCCCCATCGTGCTCCATCCCCCATGCTGCGCACTCCCCATCGTGCTCCATCCCCCATGCTGCGCACTCCCCATCGTGCTCCATCCCCCATGCTATAATAGTTCTCCTATTATACTCAGAGAGGAGTATAATAGGAGGACTATAATAGGAGGAGTAGTCCTGGGGGGAGAGGAGTATAATGCCGGCTCCCTGCACATGTGTATCGGGAGCCGGTGTACGCTGGTAACTATGATACACATCGGGTAACTAAGGGACCTTAGTTACCCTATGTGTATAATGCTTACCAGCGTTCACCGGCTCCGTCACGATCAGAGCATCGAAGGTTATGTCTGGCACTGCTGGAATCGTGACGGAGCCGGTGTACGCTGGTAACTATGATACACATCGGGTAACCAAGGGACCTTAGTTACCCGATGTGTATAATGGTTACCAGCGTTCACCGGCTCCGTCACGATCAGAGCATCGCAAGGTTATGTCTGGCGATGCGTGCGGAGGGCCGGGGCGAGTGGTCAATCCATGCGGAGGGCGGGGCCAGGCCGAGCCCAGCGGCGACCAATCCGTGGGGGGGAGGGGCCAGGCCGAGCCCAGCGGCGACCAATCCGTGGGGGGGCGGGGCCAGGCCGAGCCCAGCGGCCAATCAGGCGGTTGTCACTGTAATGACACTCACCGTGACACAATTTTGGAGCAAGACAGACAGACAGACAGACAGACAGAATAAGGCAATTATATATATAGAATATTATTATTATTATTATTATTATGATTCTAGCTCCATATATACCATTTCACTTTACAAGTTAAAAGGGTATACATAAAAAACAAGTACAACAATCATGAAAATTACAAAAACAGACTGGTACAGGAGGAGAGAGGACCCTGCCCGTGACGGCTCACAGTCTACAGGGAATAGGGGAGGGTACAATAGGTGAGGACAGAGCTGGTTGCCCAGTGTTGTACTAGTCTGAGGGTTAGGCTTTGTGCGCACTTTGCTTTTTACCTGCTTTTTTGCTGCTTTTTCAACTGCAGCGTTTAATGCCAAAATGGATGTGTTCTGCTTTTCAAGCATAGTCTATGGGAATTTGGGTTTCTTGTGCGCACTATGCTATTCAAAATGCTGCCTTTTTGTGGCAGAAATTTGGGCAAAAACTCTGCTTTTCAAAGAAGCAACATGTCAAGTGTTTTTGCCATTTGCGCTTTGAACTGCAAAGCAGAGTTTTTGCCCAAATTTCTGCCACAAAAAGGCAGCATTTTGAACAGCATAGTGCGCACAAGAAACCCAAATTCCCATAGACTATGCTTGAAAAGCAGAACACATCCATTTTGGCATTAAACGCTGCAGTTGAAAAAGCAGCAAAAAAAGCAGGTAAAAAGCAGGTAAAAAGCAACGTGGACACATAGCCTTACTGCAGGTTGTAGGCTTGTCAGAAGAGGTGGGTCTTCAGGTTCCTTTTGAAGGTTTCCACGGTAGGTGAGATGCTGGGGTAGAGCGTTCCACAGTATGGGGGAGGCACGGGAGAAATCTTGTACGTCATTGTGGGAAGAGGAGATAAGATGGTAGTAGAGAAGGAGATCTTGTGAGGATCTGAAGCTGCGTGCAGGTACACTACAGTTCAAACGTTTGGGGGTCGACCAGACTATTTTGTCTTTTCCATGAAAAATCATACTTTTATTTATCAAATGAGTTGCATAATGAATAGAAAATATAGTCCAGACATTGATTTGTTTAGAAATAATGATTTTTACTTGAAATAATAATTTTCTCCTTCAAACTTTGCTTTCGGCACAGAATGCTCACTTTGCAGCAATTCCAGCTTTGCAGACCTTTGGCATTCTATCTGTTAATTTGTGGAGGTAATCTGGAGATCTTTCACTCCACGCTTCCAGAAGACCCTCCCACAAGTTGGATTGGCTTGATGGGCACTTTTTGCGTACCATACGGTAAAGCTGCGTCCACAACAGCTCAATAGGGTTGAGATCTGGTGACTGGGCTGGCCACTCCATTACAGATAGAATACCAGCTGCCTGCTTCTTCCCTAAATAGTTCATTCATAATTTGGAGATGTGCTTTGGGTCATTGTCCTGTTGTAGAATTAAATTGGCTCCAATCAAGCGCTGTCCACAGGGTATGGCATGGCGTTGCAAAATGGAGTTATAGCCTTCCTTATTCAAAATCCCTTATACCTTGTACAAATCTCCCACTTTACAAGCACCAAAGTAACCCCAGACCATCACCTCCACCATGCTTGACAGATGGTGTCAAGCACTCTTCCAGCATCTTTTCAGTTGTTCTGCGTCTCACAAATGTTCTTCTGTGTGATCCAAACACGTCAAACTTCAATTCGTCTGTCCATAACATTTTTCTCCAATCTTCCTCTGTCCAATGTCTGTGTTCTTTTGCCCATATTAATCTTTTTCTTTTATTAGCCAGTCCCAGATATGGCTTTTTCTTTGCCACTCTGCCCTGAAGGCCAGCATCCCGGAGTTGCCTCTTCACTGTAGATGTTGACATTGCCATTTTGCGGGTACTATTTAATGAAGCTGCCAGTTGAGGACCTGTGAGGCGTCTATTTCTCAAACTAGAGACTCTAATGTACTCGTCTTGTTGCTCAGTTGTGCAGCGGGGCCTCCCTTTTCTCTTTCTACTCTGATTAGAGCCTGTTTGTGCTCTCCTCTGAAGGGAGTAGTACACACCGTTGTAGGAAATCTTCAATTTCTTGGCAATTTCTTGCATGGAATATCCTTCATTTCTAAGAACAAAAATAGACTGTGAGTTTACATGGAAGGTCTCTTTTTCTCGCTATTTTTAGTGTTTAATAGAACCAACAAATGTAATGCTCCAGATTCTCAACTAGCTTAAAGGAAGGTCAGTTTTATAGCTTCTCTAATCAGCAAAACTGTTTTTAGCTGTGCTAACAAACTTGCACAAGGGTTTTGAAGGGATTTCTAAACATCCATTAGCCTTCTAACAAAGTTAGCAAACACAATGTACCATTAGATCACTGGAGTGGTGGTTGTTGGAAATGGGCCTCTATACACCTATGTAAATATTGCATTAAAAACCAGACGTTTGCAGCTAGAATAGTCATTTACCACATTAACAATGTATAGAGTGTATTTCTGTTTAATTTAATGTTAGCTTCATTGAAAAAGATGTGTGCCGCCACAAATGGAAGCTGCTCGAATATGGGTTCTTTGTGGCTCGAGGGTCTCCGGACCTGGGGTCGTGCAGCACCTCAAATGAAAGGGGGGTATTTACAGGGGAATGTATATATAGTTCGTGACGCCACCCGCGGTGTACGGTAATTTGGGGAGTACCACCGCTGCCGTTGGGAGTACCCGGGGTGATGAAGTGGGACAGCAAAGTGTCGTAGCCCTCCACGAGTAGGGGAGATGCCCCGGGACTCGTGGGGGAAGATGCCGTGGGATGCAGGGGTCACTCTCGTACTCACTCAGTCAATAAGCAGACGCTGACAACCGGGTAAACCAACTCTTAGGGTGCCGCTGCCGCTGAGGGGAGCTCATCTGGGTCCCGTCTCCTATAGTGTTGCCTGGTGATCCGTGACCTGCCTCCTGGCAATAAGTTTAACTTCAACGTGGTGGCCCAGTAGTATGGAACTTGCCGGGCCCCGCTCCCCACTGTGGCTAATTGTGGGAGCTCGCTCTCAGGGCTCACGCTTGGGATTTTCTGGACCGTCTTGGATTGGAAAGTCCCATCCCCGTCGTTTCGCTAATGCCCCGATTCTGGAGCAGGTGGGAACAGATCATAAAGGCTCCGTTCTCCTCAGGTAAATTGTCGGGTTGCCTGAAGCTACTCCCCGACCGAGGGTCCGTGTACCCCGTCGTGCCTTTGGTCCCGGACCAGTGATAGTGCTTGGCTGCCGGCCGTCCTCCTTTGACAGGTCCAGGCAGCTTGCCACAATCCCCTGCGACCGGGGGTCCGACTCCTCTAGGCGCAGCTTCTCTAGACAGCTTCTCTAGGAGCCACCACTCCCGTCCTCCTCTCTACTGGGCGACTCTATTCCACTCAAGCCGTCCACTGGTGTGCCTGGTGGGTGTGGTGCAGGGTGTATCTAGGATTTAGATACACTATTTAGATAGGGATCCAGGACCATGAGGGACTTGGAATACTCCACGGAATGGCAGTTTATGCAGTACCCTGTGACGACCTGATATTCCAGGGACGTCACAGATGTGCTTTTCTTTAAAAAAATAAGTGACCCCAAACAATTGAACTGTAGTGTAGGTGGCGGGAGACTAGCTCACAAATGTATGGGGAAGACAGTTTGTGGATGGCTTTGTATGTCATGGTTAGTGTTTTGAACTGGAGTCTTTGGGCAATGGGATGCCAATAAATGGATGAATATATGGATGAAGAAGTGTTATTCTCTGTCAGACAAGGTTCTGTATCCTTGAGATTTTCTTGGATAATACTAAGTGGCTGAAAACAGATGAAAGACAGAAGCATTGAAAAATATTCCATAAAAATGTCCTTTTCAATTGGACGCTAGACACTGTGCAAAGGCCTAAAATCTAGTCTGATAAACTGTATAAGGGAAACTCTTAGGCGGGCTTTGCACACTACGACATCGCAGGTGCGATGTCGGTGGGGTCAAATTGAAAATGACGTACTTCCGGCATCGCATGCGACATCGTAGTGTGTAAAGGCTCGATGATACGATTAACGAGCGCAAAAGCGTTGTAATCGTATCATCGGTGCAGCGTCGGCGTAATCCATAATTATACTGACGCGACGGTCCGATGTTGTTCCTCGCTCCTGCGGCAGCACACATCGCTGTGTGTGAAGCCGCAGGAGCGAGCAACATCTCCTACCAGCGTCACCGCGGCTTCCGTAGAATATTCGGAAGGAAGGAGGTGGGCGGGATGTTTACATCCCACTCATCTCCGCCCCTCCACTCTGACTGGCCGCCTGCCGTGTGACGTCGTAGTGACGCCGCACGACCCCCCCTTAATAAGGAGGCGGGTCGCCGGCCAGAGTGACGGTCTCAGGGCAGGTGAGTGCATGTGAAGCTGGCGTAGCGATAATTTTCGCTACGCCAGCTTTCACAAGATATTGTACCTGTGACGGGGGCAGGGACTATCGCGTGCGACATCGCAGCATCGGCTTGCGATGTCGCAACGTGCAAAGCCCGCCTTAGGATCCAGTTTTTAAGCTTTAGTAGGAATCTTGCTCTTGATTTGGGTATCTTCCTTTTTTTCATGCTTGTTGCAATTTAAAATATTTTCTATTTGAAAAACACTGGATGATTTCAAATGTAAAACTTCTTATTGTTTTTAGACCTCCTTAGAGCACATTCACCTTTATATGTTGGTTATTCCTTTTTCTACAAATCCATAAAGAGAAACTTGTATCTAAATGGATGCAATGTTTTTATTCCATATCCCACATGGAGTATTCACATTTGTAAAGTTGTAAATTAGAGAGACAGAATTACACAAAATGTGTTACAAACTTCTTGGCAAAATAAAAATATTCTTTTTAGACCATCAGGAAAGTGAAAATAGAAGCTTTGATCTGATGTCTACAGATTGCTTAGCAATATTTCAGCATTTACATTTCAACACCATTGAAGAGAAAGCCCATTGAAAATATATAATATGAGTTTAATTCATTAGCTAATGTTATTATTTCCTATAGAATGACCAGCGGCGGTATCAGGGAGAGGTGATGGATGAAAGCAGAAAGCTGAAAAATCAGTAAGTAAAAATTGAGGGTCCCTTCCTAAAAAGGAGATTACAAGATGGTTTATTACTAGTGATGGGTGGTTTCAAACGTACGCGAGTGTCGGGCCATGGGAAATTCCAACTGTGAATGCAAATCACCTGAGTTATGTAATCAGCTGAACGCACGGCTCACTCAGTCTCTGCCTGAACCTCACAGCGGGTGTCATGTTCTATGGCCGCTCAGTGTGAATTCAGATGTAGGAGTGCTGGAATTATCGTTGGACCTCGTGTGGATTACATGGACCTTCAGGGGTGTTTTGTGGTTAATAAAGTGGTGAAAGAGGGTGCTTTTTTGCCTTTTATTTCAAATGATGAATTTTTAGGGTGTTTCTGCTTATTTACTTTTACTGACACATTAGTAATGGGGGGTCTCATAGACGTAGCCAATTACTAATCTAGGGCTTAGTGGCAGCTGTGAGCTGATATTAACTCATTACCCGATTGCTACTGCACCAGGGCAATTGGGAAGAGCCGGGTAAAGCGCTGAGACTGTCGCCTCTAATAGATGCAGCAATTCTGGATGGCTGCAGGCTGCTATTTTTAGGCATGGGTGGCCGAATAAGCATGGGTCTCCCCAGCCTCAGAATGCCAGCACCCAGCTGTCAGGCTTTATTATGGCTGGGTATCATAATTGGGGGGACCACATTCTGTTTTTTTTTAACCCCTTCACCCTGGATGATTTTCTATATTTCCATTTTTGCTCCCCTTGTTCCGAAAGCCATAACTTCTTTATTTGTACGTCAATCTTGCCATATAAGGGCTTATTTTTTTGTGGGATGAGTTGTACTTTTAAATGAAATCATAAGTTTTACCATATAGTGTACTGGAAAACAGCAAAAAAATTCCAAGTGCGGAAAAATTGCAAAAAAATTCAGATTGGATGATTGTTTTTGTGATATTTTATTCACCGTGTTCACTATATGGTAAAACTGATGTGTTGGTGTGATGCCTCAGGTCAGTACAAGTTCGTAGACAGCAAATATAAATAGATTTACTGTTATCCAAGGGGTTAAAAAAAATCAGATGTTTGTCCAAAAAAGTGGCCCACTTTTTGCACCATTTTCCAAAAACTGTAGTGTTCTCATTTTTCGGAATCTATGGCTCAGTGATGGCTTATTTTTGCGTCTCAAGCTGACATTTTTAAAGGTACCATTTTTGCGCAGATGCTACATTTCAGTTTCTATGAACTGATACATGTTTCCACATTCGGTATTCACATGATTTTAAGTGCATCAATAAAGGGAAAGAAATCTTTTATTTCAAAGAAGGAATTCGTGCTGGATCCTTTTTTCTCTTTTGCTGCTGTCCGCTACATTTTGATCGCCTGTTATTGCATTTTGTGTAAAATTTACGGCAACCAAAAAAACGCAATTTTGGCGTGTGGATTTTTTTGCGGCTATGCTGTTTACAAATCAGATTAATTGATTTTATATTTTGATAGATCGGGCGTTTATGAACGTTGTGATACCAAATATGTGTATATTTCTTTATTTATTTTCTTAACCCTTTAATTTTCAATGAGGTGAACAGGGGGTAATTTGAATTTTTAATTTTTTTAATTTTTTTAAACTTGTTTTAACTTATTTTTATTTTACTAGTTCCTCTAGGGGACCATAAGGATCAGCAGTCTGATCGCTGGTTCATTTCTGCAGATCACAGTTGCATTGCTCTGATCTGCAGAAAAGCTGCTCTCCTCTTAGAGACGGCACTCTACCGTCTGTAAGAGGAACTGACTCATGATAGCTACAGGAGTCATCACATGATCCTGTGCTACCATGGCAACCATCAACTCCGCGTGATCACGTGCGTGACTTCTGATGGAGCCGGGTGAAGGGGTGCTTACCACGACTGGGATGTACACCACACTGTCACATTTTGACGGCGAGCTTCAAGGGGTTAACAGGCATGAGTGGATAGCGAATCCGCTTGTGCCTGATAGCCACACATGGCAGCTGTTCAAATCAGCTGACATGTGCGAAACTTACCGCCGGCTGCCAGTGGCAGCCGGCAGTGACTATACCGACATGAGGCAGGACGTACCCAGTACGTCCAATGTCGGTAAGAAGTCAAATTATTTATTTAAATAATAATAATAATAATAATAATAAAGCATAATGCGGTTTTTCCTATTTTGATACACAGTGAAGATAAGCGCACGGCTGGGGGCTGCAGCCTGTAACCTTATGATTTATCTGTGCTTGATATCATAATATGGGGGACCACTACTCCAAATGTTTGATTCATTTATTTATCTATTTTTACACCACGATAGGGAGCTGCAGACAGTGTTTGTGATTGGATGCAGTCAGACGCGGTCACACAGGGGGCATGTCTGATTGCAACCAATCACAGATGCCAGGACGGCCAAGGGGCGGGGAAAGCAGTGCATGTGCATGAAGATAAATGAGCGGCCCCATAAGTGAATGAACGGCCTGGGAGCAGTTACAACCGCGTCGGAGCCTCGATAAGTATGAAGTGCTTGCTCCAATCCCCATGCCTTCTAACACTATTGTTGAATTCTTGTCCTCATAGACTTATATGGAGACCGGCGTCTGGCCAGATAATCGGGACCAATCCTGGGCTGAAACCGGAATTTTATTTACACTGGTTAGACTCACTGGTCTCGGTTATCTGTAAGTCCGGCCATCACTAACTATTACTAAATTCAATTAAATTGAAATTTTGATATTTAAAAGATGACATTGTAGATTGTAACCTAAAATTAATGGATGAAGAACTGTATACTGAATAAACTCATATGCTTTTTTTCTGAGATCTATGAATAGGGCTATAGCTTCTGTATAGAAGTGTTCTGATAGTTGTAACACTTGGGCACTGTTTTCTAGAAAGGAATGGACTAAGATTCTTCTGGAATGCTGCTAGAACCAGTGCCTGGTTAGGCATCACATTTGCAGCAGCCAAAAGGGCACTATTACGTATTAAACACTCTTGTGATGAAAGGGTTGAGTTTCTGAGACTGTAGTTATCAGTAAAAATTGATTTTTTTTATTGAATTTAAAGAAACCCCTTGTTATGTTATATGTGCCTTGCCCTTTAAATTGTTCTTGTTTCATTGGTGTATTGCAAACAGCAGTAGGTTTGTAAATTTTGCTGATAAAATTTAATTTAAAAAGAGGGTTGAATAATTTTGATTGTAATTGTATATTCTCGAGACATCAATTTTAACTTTGATGTTTTTGATCTTTTTCAGATGGGATAATGAGGGCCTTGAAGTCATAGTCAGAGCTGCTGAAGGAACAACACATGCAAGAAGTTACCTCCTTATTAATGACACGGATCTGAGCCAGGCTGTAGATGACAAATATGCTGCACTAAATGAGAAGCTGTTCTGTGATATGTTACAAGCTCACTATGGTATGTGCGCTGACTGATTAGTACTAGAACGTTATGGGTATGTGTATACGTAAAGTATTTTGTGCAGAAATGTCTGCACCTTTTGGGGGGGAAAAGCAAATGCCAAAATGCACGTTTATGACACGTTTATGATGCATTTTTGCCTCTTGTTTTTGGTGCAGATTCTTATCATATATTAGTATGGGTGAAATCTGCAGCAAAAATGCTGAAAGAATGACATGCTACAGATTTAAATCCATGCCAAATCTGCAAGGAGAAAGTGAAAATAAACCATGACTTCTACTGTATCTGCTCTGCTGAAAATGGCCGGTTTGGCTGATATGGCAAGGGATGATACAGGGCCGGCTCCAGGTTTTTGTGGGCCCCGGGCGAAAAAGTTTCAGTGGGCCCCATCCCACACAGACACGCACATAGAGATACATACACATACAGGCATATGTACATATACATATTTAAAGAGAAATTCACAAAAACACATATATAAACAGACATAAATCTATACACAGTTACATACACTGACACACATAGACACACATCATACACACAGACACATTAGAGGTATTATTAATATGGGGAAGCCGGCAACAGCCTCACTCACCTCCCCCGCTTGTCTGCCATCCAGCTACTCCAGGGCATGTAGCTGTGCTGCGTTGACATAGCCGCACACAGACACTGCTGTATATACATCACAAGAGAGGCTGGGGACATACACATTACTGGGGGGCATACACATTACTGAGGAGGGGGGCATACAGCAATGGGCTGACATACAGCTCCAGATGGGGGGGGGGATACAGCTCTGAGGACTATACAGCACTGGGGTGGAAGGAACATAGAACTCTGGGGGGTATAATACAGCATTGGGATAGAAGGGCCATAGAGCTCTGGGGGGTATACAGCACTGGGGTGGAAGGGATATAGACCTTTGGGGGTACACAGCACTGGGCTGAAGGGGACATACAGCTCTGGGGGGGTATAGAAGTATGCAGCCCCCACATTCCTCCATATAACATAAAGCATCCATATTGTTCCCATAATTTAATGCAGCCTCATATTACTCCATATAATGCACCTGCATATTCCTCCATAGTGTTATGCAGCCCCCATAGTCCTCCATATAGAATGATGCACCAAATATTCATCCATATAGAATAATGCACCAAATATTCATCCATATAATATAATGCACCAAATATTCATCCAAATAATATAATGCACCCAAGATTGCTCCCCATAATATAATGCAGCCCCCATGTAGCAGCATCATGCAGCAGCCCCCATGCAGCAGCCCCCATGTAGCAGCATCATGTAGCAGCATTATGCAGCCCTCCATGTAGCAGCACTATGCAGCCCTCCATGTAGCAGCACTATGCAGCCCCCTATGTAGCAGCACTATGCAGCCCCCTATGTAGCAGCACTATGCAGCCCCCTATGTAGCAGCACTATGCAGCCCATGTAGTAGCACTATGCAGCCCCCTATGTAGCAGAACTATGCAGTCCCCATGTAGCAGCACTATGTAGCCCCCCATGTAGCAACACTATGCAGCCTTAGTGGCAGCACATGCAGCCTCATGCAGCATCACTATGCAGCCCCATGTAGCAGCACTATGCAACAGCACTATGCAGCCCCATGTAGCAGCACTATGCAGCCCCATGTAGCAGCACTATGCAGCCCTCCATGTAGCAGCACTATGCAGCCCCCCATACAGCAGCACTATGCAGCCCCCATGTAGCAGCACTATGCAGCCCCCATGTAGAAGCACTATGCAGCCCCATGTTGCAGCACCATGCAGCCCCATGTAGCATCACTATGCAGCCCCATGTAGCATCACTATGCAGCCCCATGTAGCAGCACTGTGCAGCCCCATGTAGCAGCATGTGCAGCCCCATGTAGATGCACTATGCAGCCCCCCATACAGCAGCACTATGCAGCCCCCATGTAGCAGCACTATGCAGCCCCATGTAGCAGCATTATGCAGCCCCATGTATCATCATTATGCAGCCCCATGTATCATCATTATGCAGCCCCATGTAGCAGCATTATGCAGCCCCATGTAGCATCACTATGCAGCCCCATGTAGCAGCATTATGCAGCCCCATGTGGCAGCACCATGCAGCCCCATGTAGCAGCACCATGCAGCCCCCTATGTAGCAGCACTATACAGCCCCATGTAGCAGCACTATGCAGCCCCATGTAGCAGCATTATGCAGCCCCATGTAGCATCACTATGCAGCCCCATGTAGCAGCATTATAAAGCCCCACATAGCAGGATTATGCAGCCCCATGTAGCAGCACTATACAGCTCCATGTAGCAGCACTATGCAGCTCCATGTAGCAACATTATGCAGCCCCCATGTTGTTTAATGCAGCCCCATAGTCATCTGGCCACCATGATCAATACATACTTCCTCCTCATTCCCCCGCTGCTCCGGTCTCCCCAGCGTGTCCACTGTTCTGCCGCTATGACAGCTCAGGACACAGGCGCGCACAGTAATGACGTCATCACGCTCCTGTGTACTGAGCTGTCAGAGGCAGAGCGCAGACAGATACTGCAGGAGAATGATGTGTGAGGAAGCGCGCCGCTCCCTCTATCATCATTGCCTTCAATTGTATTGGCATCTGCGATGCCGATACAATTGAAAGTGTGACCCTCAGCGGGGGTGAGGGGGGCCTGCGGGAGGTGAGGGAGGCCGGTGCAGCGCTGACTTATATAGATATATATATATATATATATATATATATATATATATACAGTTAGGTCCAGAAATATTTGGACAGTGACACAATTTTCGCGAGTTGGGCTCTGCATGCCACCACATTGGATTTGAAATGAAACCTCTACAACAGAATTCAAGTGCAGATTGTAACGTTTAATTTGAAGGTTTGAACAAAAATATCTGATAGAAATTGTAGGAATTGTACACATTTCTTTACAAACACTCCACATTTTAGGAGGTCAAAAGTAATTGGACAAATAAACCAAACCCAAACAAAATATTTTTATTTTCAATATTTTGTTGCGAATCCTTTGGAGGCAATCACTGCCTTAAGTCTGGAACCCATGGACATCACCAAACGCTGGGTTTCCTCCTTCTTAATGCTTTGCCAGGCCTTTACAGCCGCAGCCTTCAGGTCTTGCTTGTTTGTGGGTCTTTCCGTCTTAAGTCTGGATTTGAGCAAGTGAAATGCATGGTCAATTGGGTTAAGATCTGATGATTGACTTGGCCATTGCAGAATGTTCCACTTTTTTGCACTCATGAACTCCTGGGTAGCTTTGGCTGTATGCTTGGGGTCATTGTCCATCTGTACTATGAAGCGCCGTCCGATCAACTTTGCGGCATTTGGCTGAATCTGGGCTGAAAGTATATCCCGGTACACTTCAGAATTCATCCGGCTACACTTGTCTGCTGTTATGTCATCAATAAACACAAGTGACCCAGTGCCATTGAAAGCCATGCATGCCCATGCCATCACGTTGCCTCCACCATGTTTTACAGAGGATGTGGTGTGCCTTGGATCATGTGCCATTCCCTTTCTTCTCCAAACTTTTTTCTTCCCATCATTCTGGTACAGGTTGATCTTTGTCTCATTTGTCCATAGAATACTTTTCCAGAACTGAGCTGGCTTCATGAGGTGTTTTTCAGCAAATTTAACTCTGGCCTGTCTATTTTTGGAACTGATGAATGGTTTGCATCTAGATGTGAACCCTTTGTATTTATTTTTATGGAGTCTTCTCTTTACTGTTGACTTAGAGACAGATACACCTACTTCACTGAGAGTGTTCTGGACTTCAGTTGATGTTGTGAACGGGTTCTTCTTCACTAAAGAAAGTATGCGGCGATCATCCCACCACTGTTGTCATCCGTGGACGTCCAGGCCTTTTTGAGTTCCCAAGCTCACCAGTCAATTCCTTTTTTCTCAGAATGTACCCGACTGTTGATTTTGCTACTCCAAGCATGTCTGCTATCTCTCTGATGGATTTTTTATTTTTTTTCAGCCTCAGGATGTTCTGCTTCACCTCAATTGAGAGTTCCTTAGACCGCATGTTGTCTGGTCACAGCAACAGCTTCCAAATGCAAAACCACACACCTGTAATCAACCCCAGACCTTTTAACTACTTCATTGATTACAGGTTAACGAGGGAGACGCCTTCAGAGTTAATTGCAGCCCTTAGAGTCCCTTGTCCAATTACTTTTGGTCCCTTGAAAAAGAGGAGGCTATGCATTACAGAGCTATGATTCCTAAACCCTTTCTCCGATTTGGATGTGAAAACTCTCATATTGCAGCTGGGAGTGTGCACTTTCAGCCCATATTATATATATAATTGTATTTCTGAACATGTTTTTGTAAACAGCTAAAATAACAAAACTTGTGTCACTGTCCAAATATTTCTGGACCTAACTGTATATATATATATATATATATATATATATATATATATATATAGTATATAAATTTCTGATACATGAAATTGGCCAGTGAAAGGATACCGGAGGCACAGATGATTTTTCTGGTTTATTTTCTATATGTTTCAAGGTTCTCTAACCTCTTCATCAGGATAAACCACATAACATAATGTTTTTTTTCCAGATGAAGAGATAGGAGACCCTTGCATCGTATTTCCATTTTCTTCTGTTTAATCCCTCGTGTGACCTGCAGCAGCTGAAATCCTGTCACGCAGTGACAACTGGGGTACTGCCAGGTATAAGTGAACCCACGGTGAGCGCTGCAACACACAGGGTACCCCAGAAACACGATACAACGGTGGGCCCTGGCACTAGGCAGAGGGAAGTGGGGTCACCTCCTACACTCACCTGAGGCTGATCCTTGCACTCCCTATACGAGTCCTTACCCCCATCGCCGCTCACGTGCCGAGGCCCTTGCTTGCCATGAACTCACTCTGGCTAGTGAGAAGGCTGGAGCGAGCACTAGTCTCAACACTACAATAATACAACACAAGGGGAGGGAGACAGACAGGTGGAAAATTTTCACGAAAATGAAAACACTGCAAATTCCTCCAATGGAGCTACACACCACCACTGCAATTGTCACGATTCATTAGCTTCTTCCAGAGACTGGTTCCTTCCAAAGTCATCAGCATAAGAATGATGAGATTCGATAACTGGAATCAGATGGTAAGACAAAGGACTATTTATAGCAAAGGGGAGTGATCACAAAGATCTGCACCTGAGATTAAGGGGGGCTTTGCACGCTGCGACATCGCTAGCCGATGATAGCGATGCCGAGCGCGATAGTCCCCGCCCCCGTCACACATGCGATAACTTGTGATAGCTGCCGTAGCGAACATTATCGCTACGGCAGCTTCACACGCACTTACCTGCCCTGCGACGTTGCTCTGGCCGTCGACCCGCCTCCTTCCTAAGGGGGCAGGTTGTGCGGCGTCACAGCGACGTCACACGGCAGGCGGCCAATAGAAACGGAGGGGCGGAGATGAGCGAGACGTAACCATCCCGCCCACCTCCTTCCTTCCGCATAGCCAGTGGACGCAGGTAGGAGATGTTCCTCGCTCCTGCAGCTTCATACACAGCGATGTGCGCTGCCGCAGGAACAAGGAACAACATCGTACCTGTCGCTGCAGCGAAACTATGGAAATGACCGACACTACACAGATCACCGATTTTCGACGCTTTTGCGATCATTTATCGGTGCATCTAGGCTTTACACGTTGCAACGTCATTACTGGCGCCGGATGTGCGTCACTTTCGATTTGACCCAGACGATATCGCAGTAGCGATGTCGCAACGTGCAAAGCCCCCCTAAGGCTATGTGTCCACGGTAGAATGTTGCTGCGGATTTTTCTGCATGAAAATCCGCGACTTTCGCGACAAATCCGCACCTTTTTTTTGCCGCGGATTTACCGCGGAATTGCCGCGGATTTTGATGCGGATTTTTTTTTTTTCCCCATTCTATAGCCAAAATCCGGATCAAAATCCGCAACAATAATTGACATGATGTAGATTTTTCCGGATCAAAATCCGCGGCAAATCCGCCGCCGAAAAATCCGCAGCATGGACACAGCATTTCCAAAATGCCATTGAAATGGCTTGGAAGTGCCGCTGCTGCAGATTTTCGGAAAATCCGCGGCTTTTCCGCGAGAAATCCGCGGCAAAATCCGCGCATTTTCCGCAGCGTGGACACATGGCCTTAGGCTTAAAATGATAGCCAGATAAGTGTTATGGGAGGATTGGAATAAAGATGTGAGAATATCCCAATCACCAGCCAGGGTCCACTGTGCAGAGATGGTATTCTGCAGCTATAAGTTGACACTTAAGCAGCAGTAACGCAACTGTGTACCCACTGCACTGTTAGGCTATGTGCCCACGCAGCGGAAATTGCGCGGATTTTGCCGCGGATTTCTCGCGGAAATGCTGCAGATTTTTCAGAAATCTGCAGCACAGCTACTCCCCAGCCATTTCTATGGCATTTGGGAAATGCTGTGCCCACCCTGTGGATTTTTCCGCAGCGGAAATCATGCGGATTTCCGTGCGGAAAAATCTGCAGAATGTCAATTATTGTTGCGGATTTACCTGCGGATTTTGCCTATTCAATTGAATGTAAAAAAAATCGCAAAATCCGCAACGAAATCCGCGTCAAATCCGCGACAAATCCGCAACAAATCCGCACAAAATCAGCATGAAAAGGTGCAGATTCCGGGGGAATGCTGCGGATTTAGCTGCAGAAAAATCCGCAGATACAGAGTCCCGTGGGCACATAGCTTTAGACGGTACACAGCGACGAAGGGACACAAGCCACAATCTCTGTTTAGACTGCACAAAGAATATACTCCACTGCAAGTAGTAGCCCCTGTTCACACCACAGAGGCAAAGTGTACAGGCAGTAGTCTCCATTAAACTCCACAGAGACTACAAGCACAAATAGAGATCTCTGTTAACACCACAGAGACTCTATGCACTGCTCCTGATTTAAATATAAATCAAGTCGGATGGCACTGCACTAACCGTGCTGCCTAAGGTAGGAAGGACAATAGCAGACAAATGGCAGGGCCGCTGCAACTCTACACAAACTAGCCCGGAAGCCAGGTCCACACGGGGCATTAGTGCGATCCTCGCATGACACTGGGCTCACGCTGGCAGTACAGCAGAGCAGAGTGTCATCCCTGCGACTGAGGTCCGACTGTGCGAGCAGAAATCAGCTGCGGAGGGGCGGGCTGGCGCTGCGGAGTGGCGGGGCGGTGCTGCGGAGGGGTGGACCAGTGCTGTGGAGGGGAGAAGGGATTTATCTCCCTCTCTCCTCCGTAGACAGCTATTGCGATTCTCACTCAGCACTTGTGGTACACCAGTGTACTGCGAGTGCAGTGCGATTTTTCTCTCGCACCATACACTTGAATGGGTGCGAGAGAAACAATGATCGCATTACACCCGCAGCATGCTGAGATTGTTTTCTCGGTCCGATTAGGGCTAAGAAAATAATCGCTCTTGTGCGCTGACACACAGGCTAAAATTGGTCCGACTGGAATGCGATGTTTTATCGCACTCCACTCGCACCGTTTTTCTTGCCGTGTGGCTTAGGCCTAACACTGGCGCTACACCAACCTGTCTGGCACGCAACACAGGTACCGACAGCTTACTGCCGGCAACACACACCAAACATGGCGAGGCCACGACACCTAAAGCCTGCCTGTCTAAGCGATCAACACTGGAGGGTAAGATCGCACACACTCTAGGAACACAGTGTGATACCAGACGTCTAACAATGGCGCACTAGAGGACCTAATGCACTGGCACATAGAGAACAAATGGTGAAGACTGCGCATCCAGGGAGGCTTATTAAATCTAGGCAACTCCCCAAACACACTCCCCAATCATCGTCTGAGGACCAATTGTGGGCTGCAAGGTCATAAGGATGGGCCTCCGCTAGCTAATCATCAGGAGTCAACACATCAGCAGGACATTTGACGACAGTCAGCGTATCGGATCCTGCCACATCACAGACATGCCCAGTAATGCTCACGTTTGACTTAGCCTCAGACAGATAACAAGAGGACTTAATCTTATTTCTGAGGCTATCAGGCTGAGCATGCTCAGTAGTGCTCAAACCGGACAGCCTCAGACAGATAACAAAGTGTGCGAGCATGCTCAGTAGCCTGAACTGAGGACTTGGCCTCAGAATTGAGACTATCAGACTGAGCATGCTCAGTAGGCAAAACACTGGACTCAGAAAGAGAGCAAAATACCTGAGCATGCACCTTTGGACATTTCTGGGACTTAAGGCCCCGTTACACGCAACAATGTATCTAACGATATATTGCCGGGGTCACAGATTCTGTGACGCACATCCAGCATTGTTAGTGATGTCGTTGTGTGTAACACCAACGAGCGACCGTTAACGATGGAAAATACTCACCTAATCATCCATCGTTGACACGTCGTTCCTTTTCAAAAAATCGTTGATTGTTGAGGATGCAGGTTGTTAACCATTCCCGAGGCAGCACACATCGCTATGTGTGACACCTCGGGAACGACGAACTACAGCTTACCTGCGGCCACTGGCAATGCGGAAGGAGGTGGGCGGGATGTTCAACCCGCTCATCTCCGCCCCTCCGCTTCTATTGGGCGGCCTCTTAGTGACGCCGCTGTGACGCCGCACAAAACGCCCCCCTTAGAAAGGAGGCAGTTCGCCGGCAACAGCGACTTCGCTAGGCAGGTAAGTCCCGTGTGACGGGTGTTAGCGATGTTGTGCGCCACGGGCAGCGATTTGCCCATAACGCACAACCGACGGGGGTGGGTGCTTTCACCAGCGACATCGCTAGTGATGTCACTGCGTGTAAAGCCCCTTTAGTCCCAGACTGAAACAAATCATCCTGCGCATGCGCACTAGCTGCTTCTTCACACTTAGACATGGAGCACCGAGCAGCCAGCTGGATAACCTTAGGCATGGCCAGAAACAGAGGCCGGCGCTTGGGTGGAACAGAAACCGCAGCAGGATGCTTGCGGCATCGGCAGCACCGATTTGTAACGATAGAAAAGAGTCTTGAACCCCTACAACAACAAAAGAAAGCAGATACATTTAAATACAAGCTGATACCTGCACATAACAAGGTGCTGTGACCTTCTGGTCCCAGACTCGTCAGAGGACTTCCCAGAGCAGGAACACTGATGACATATACCTTTGAGGTTGTGTGCTACACAACTCAATCTGGTGAGCATATACCCATTATCTATATCTTTTTGTAGTAATGTGTTTGCCTATTGCACATTTTTTGTTCCTCAGTTTTTTTTCTAAAGTAAATTTGCAAGGAAAAAATGCTCAACTTGTGCATGAGTCTTCAGGATTCTCATTGATTTTGCTGCCATCAGAAAACCCTTCAGGTTTTGTGACAAATCTGCACTGAAAAAACACATCTAAAATGTAATAAATCTGCAACATGTGCACACAGCCTACGAGCTCATCACTTAATGAAGTACTGATAAGCCACTGTCATTACTGTTACTCGCCATCTATGTAATATATAAGCTGTCTTTGCAGGATCACAGGTCTGGGTTTCCATGAACAATGAACAGAAGGAGCAGAATATGAATGAGTTGAAGATGCTGGTAGAGTTTGGTCTGGAGAGGGGCAGCGAGCTTGTACTGTCACAACTCCCCGGGGCAGCACACAATTTCAGGTGAATGGAATTTGTGGAAAAAGTACAAACAATGCCAACATATTGCATACCTAAAAAGACAAAATTAATATGCAAATATGATATTATTTTTTCTAATGTGATTGTGATTTACAATATGTTTGGGGAAAAGTACTGTATATTTTCAGATAAAATAAGATAAAGAGGATAAACCCCCTATTCTCTACTTCTATATTGAATATTGTAATAATAAATGATGATGTTTCATTTCACAAAGTGAATGCCAGTATACTACTAGGGTTATAGTAACTTTGGAACATAGATACAATGCCCTACGTAGTTTCTGTACCTAAACCCCATAAACAAAACCCTTCGTAAAATGTCCCTGATACACTTATTCAACAGAACCGACATGATCTAATGAATAATATGGCTAAAATATTATTCATTAGGAATCTAAAAAATTAAAAACAACAGCAGGAAACTCCATTATCTCATTTAAAAACAGATTGACTTTACTTATTACTCCTCATAAGATACAAAAGAATATTAAAACCAACAGAGCGAGCAAGTGGGTAATAGCAATCTATATATTAAGTGGAACCTGTGAAGTTCTTCCCCAGGGCACCTAAACTCTCGCATGTGTTTATTCAGCCCTTAATACTTTTTGTAATTGCTCTGGGCACGCCTGATCACTAAAAGCCAGTGGCACCTAGGAGAAATAAAGTTAATTTTTCCCTGGGTGCCACACTCAGTACTGCGGCCGGGCACCTTCATAGCTCTATTAGTATGCACTTTCTGTCTGAGAACCCTGCCCCACCCATAGCCATGTGTTTCATTTCACATATATAGCTTGGTCTTTTGCTTCCCATACAGAACAAGTTTATTAACTGCAGGTGAGGTTATATATATGCTAGGGACCCCAAAAATAGAGATTACCTTGGCGTGGTTTGGGGCTCTTTTGCATTGATCAATACAATGGCTAAGCATCTCTTGTATTCTTATTTTTCATAACAGTTATTAGTGATGAGCGAGTATGCTTGTCACTACTCGGTACTCGCACGAGTATCACTGTACTCGGGCTACTCGGCGGGTATCGAGTAATTTCGCGATACTCGTGCTGTACTCGTGGTCTTCATCCCTGCATGTTGGTGCTCTTTTAAGAGCCAGCCCTCATGCAGGGATTGGCTGGCAGACCACTGCAATGCCACAGCCCTGTTAGTTGTGGAATTGCAGTGATTGGCCGGCCCGCACAGCGTGACCGAGCCTTTATACCAGCGGGCGCGCTGTGCTCTGCACACAGCCATCTCATATTCCCTGCTTTCCCCGCCCACAGGTGCCTATGATTGGTTGCAGTGAGACACGCCCCCACGCTGAGTGACAGGTGTCTCACTGCACCCAATCACAGCAGCCGCTGGGCGTGTCTATACTGTGCAGTTAAATAAATAATTAAAAAAAACGGCGTGCGGTCCCCCCAATTTTAATACCAGCCAGATAAAGCCATACAGCTGAAGGCTGGTATTCTCAGGATGGGGAGCCCCACGTTATGGGGAGCCCCCCAGCCTAACAATATCAGTCAGCAGCCGCCCAGAATTGCTGCATGCATTAGATGCGACAGTTCTGGGACTGTACCCAGCTCTTCCCGATTTACCCTAGTGCGTTGGCAAATCGGGGTAATAAGGAGTTAATGGCAGCCCATAGCTGCCACTAAATCCTAGATTAATCATGTCAGGCGTCTCCCCGAGACACCTTCCATGATTAATCTGTAAATTACAGTTAAAAAACACACACACCCGAAAAATCCTTTATTAGAAATAAAAAACAATAACAAAGTCCCTCATCACCAATTTATTAACCCCGACAAAGCCCTCCATGTCCGGCGTAATCCACGGACCTCCAGCGTCGCGTCCAGCTCTGCTGCATGCAGGTGACAGGAGCTGCAGAATACACCGCCGCTCCTGTCAGCTTCACACAGCAACTGAGGTGAGTAGCGCGATCAGCTGCTGTCAGTCAGGTAACTCACGGCCACCGCTGGATCCAGCGGTGGCCGCGATTAACCTCAGTGACAGCTCAGCTGATCGCGATACTCACCTCAGTTGCTGCGTGGAGCTGACCGGAGCGGCGGTGAGTAGCGCGATCAGCTGAGCTGTCACTGAGGTTACCCGCGGCCACTGCTGCATCCACCGCTGGATCCAGGTAACCTCAGTGATAGCTCAGCTGATCGCGCGGCTGTCTTCAGTTGCTGTGTGAAGCTGACAGCAGCGGCTGTGTATTCTGCAGCTCCTGTCACCTTCATGCAGCACAGCTGGATGCGACGTTGGAGGACTGTGGATTACGCCGGACATGGAGGGTTTGTCGGGGTTAATAAATTGGTGATGAGGGACTTTGTTAGTGTTTTTTATTTCTAATAAAGGATTTTTCGGGTGTGTGTGTTTTTTAACTGTAATTTACAGATTAATCATGGAAGGAATCTAGGGGAGACGCCTGACATGATTAATCTAGGATTTAGTGGCAGCTATGGGCTGCCATTAACTCCTTATTACCCCGATTTGCCAACGCACTAGGGTAAATCGGGAAGAGCCGGGTACAATCCCAGAACTGTCGCATATAATGTATGTGGCAATTCTGGGCGGCTGCTGACTGATATTGTTAGGCTGGGGGGCTCCCCATAACGTGGAGCTCCCCATCCTGAGAATACCAGCCTTCAGCCGTATGGCTTTATCTGGCTGGTATTAAAATTGGGGGGACCGCACGCCGTTTTTTTTAATTATTTAATTATTTATTTCACTGCACAGTATACACACACCCACCGGCTGCTGTGTTTGGGTGCAGTGAGACACCTGTCACTCAGCGTGGGGGCGTGTCTCACTGCAACCAATCATAGGCGCCGAAAAGCAGGAAAGCAGGGAATACGAGATTGATTAATGAGCGGCCGGCTTTTTCAAAAGAGGAAAAGCCGCCGGAGTTTAGTGAACAGCTGTGCAGCGCCGCTGCAGTGATCGGGGAACGGTAAGTATGAGAGAGGGGGGAGACTGACCGACAGACTGTGAGAGGGGGACAGACAAGACAGAGAGAGACAGACAGAGCAAGACCGACCGACGGGAGATAGAATGAAAAAAAAAATGACCGACATCGCTAGTAAAAAGCACAAAACGTGCGTTTTGGACATCGGAGTGCCACACAATGTTTTTACGTAAAATCTTTCATGTAATAATCTCAAAAAGTAACATACACCAGCTCTATCTCACTATTGGGTATGTGCCCTTAACATTTCTGCCATGAAAATTCATTTTGGTGTCATTTTGGAAGGTTTTCTGGTGAGTCCGTAAAAATGGCGTAAAACTCGGACAAAATTGTTCACAGCTGTGACTTTTGAGTGATAAATGCTTCAAGGGGTCTTCCCCATGCTGTTGCCATGTCATTTGAGCACTCTTCTGAGACTTTTGTGACATTTTTAGGGTTTCTACATGCTGCCGGGGGTCATTTCAGAAAAATACTCGGGTCTCCCATAGGATAACACTGGGCTCGGTGCTCGGGCCGAGTACACGAGTATCTTGGGATGCTCGGCCCGAGCCTCGAGCACCCGAGCTTTTTGGTACTCGCTCATCACTAACAGTTATGCATATTCCAATTTCAAGTTTTTTCAATTTTTTAGATAGTTCATTGTATTTTCCAGTCTAGTATTCCCATAGCAGTCCTGCTTTTCATTATTTCCCCATACATTGTGACTAGTGTGCAACTTTTTATCTCAAAATAGTCTGAGACACAGAAGTAGGGTCGCTGAGGGGTGTGCTGCATAGCTCCCCTCAGAGAGACCGACCGGGAGGAGTGCTTAAGAGCTCTCCTGGGACTGACTGAGAGAGTGCCAGAACATCAGGGATTCACAGGACCACGGCGACTAAAGGGCGTGCTTTAGAGCTCCTTCAGTTAGGACTGAGCAGACTGGAAGAAGCAGGAGACGACCGGTGGAGCTGGTGAGACAGAGGAGAAACACGGTAGCCGAGGGGTGAGCCTAACAGCCCCTTTGGGACCAGCACAGTCAGGGTGCAGAACCCTAGGGTGACGTACACTCCACATTGCACCATCAGAATCTGCAGGGAAGTGGGATTTCACATCCCATTGCCCACCACAAAGGTCCCGGGGCACAGCAGCATATAGTGTCAGGAGTCAAGACCACAGTCGGCCCACAATTGAGTCGCACTGCCTGCGAACGGGACGGGAACTAAACCCAAGGACACTGGGGTCTCAAAATAGCTTCATGCCACGGGGATCCACACTACAAGCGCAAGGAAGGAAGGTCTCACACTCCACAACACCCGTGATGGCCTCTGAATTATACGGGATCGGCTGGGGCCCATCACGGCGGAAACCGGCACTTCAAGGGTGATGACCTGACAGTGAGTAAAAGAACTTTGTCCACAGTCCTGGTGTCGTCCCGTCATTGCCGTTGCCCCAGCGCCAATGGCCACTACCGCCCACCATCGTCCTCCCTAGGGCCAAGCTCTACCTGTGGGGAGCTGGACCATCTGAACTGCGTGACCATCCATCCCAGAGGAGAGCAACATCTCGAAGCGGCGGCTGATTGTTGGCCGCATACCACAGGTGGCGCTGCAAACCCCCATCATCCCCCATACCGGTGATCCGTTCACCCTTTTTTGACACTGATGGGACCATGGAGCCGGGTCAGGCCAGTCACAGCAACCCCAAATACCACTGCCCTGGTGACGAGGAGCCCTGAGGCCCCATGGGCATGTTACCAACATATTCCTCAGCACTTTAAGGACATTATCATCACTGTTGCCATTAGGGCTCACAATTTAAATTTTCTATCAAGTATGTTACATTTACATAAGTAGAAAAAAAGACCTAGGCCCATCTAGTTCAACCTTCCTCCACCAATTATATATTTTGTCACTAAATAATGTATAACTCTCAATGTTGTGTGTACTGAGGATATCCTCCAACCCTATTTTAAAAGCTGTTATAGTGTCTGCCATTACTTCCTCTTGTGGTAGGGCATTCCACAATCTGATTGCTCTAACTGTAAAAAAACCTTTCCTATTTAGCTGCTTAGCTTTTTTTCCACTCTCAGTGAGTGCCCCCTGGTCCTTAGTATTGACCACACATGTATTTCTGCATATAGATGAGCTCTCCTGTGAGACGTCTTTTTTGTAAGCCAAACAAATCAAACTTTTCCAACCTCTCTATAGGAGGCCTTCCATTCTTTGCAATCACCTAGTTACCTGCCTTTGAACTGACTCTAACTTTTTAATGTCCTTTTTAAAATGTGGAGCCCAAAACTGAATCCCATATTCCAGATGTGGCCTTACAAGTGATTTATAGAGGGGTAACAATACGTTGGGATCACGGGATCTAATCTCTCTTTTTATACACTCTAGAATCTTGTTTGCTTTTGCAGCTGCTGCCTGACACTGAGTGCTGCTGCTCAGCTTATTTGTAATGAGAATACCCAAGTCCTTCTCCTGTTCTGTAGTCCCAAGTTTACTTCCATTTAATGTATACGCAGCTATGGGATTACTTCGTCCTAGGTGCATTACTTTAAATTTATAAACATTAAATCTCATTTGCCATGTGTCTGCCCATTCCGAAATCTTATCCAGATCAATATTGTACTATCAAGGCCAGTTTTTAATATCCTACATAGTGTCATCAGCAAAGACTGACACTTTACTGTCAATCCCACCCACAATGTCATTAATAAATTAATTCTTTCCACTTTAGGTTTGATGGGTTCAGCACTAGATCGCCTAAAATAGTTTCCACTTCCCTTTCGTAATGCAGGTGTCAAACGGTGTCCTCTTGCCTTTTTTGGAAATCGAGATCTCAGGTTGGCAGTCTACACAGTGACGTCCTGCTCCTGCAAACATAAGTGATAGCAGCCATTCCTGTTGTTTTGCACACAGTAACTTGGTTTTACTGAAGGTAACCCTCGCTGGTTGCTTCATTGGGAATGGTTAATAACTTATTGATTGGTGGAGGTCAGACTGAGAAATCCCCATAGGGAATGAGCTGAGCAGTGGTCAAGCATGGCACTTCTGCTTTTATCTCTAGCAGTGATAAAATTGCCCATTTCTGCCTGTTGGTGTGGGTCATACTGGTTGGACCCCAACTGAGCAATAAGTTATCATCACCTAAATTGTGCATAGGTAATAACTTGTTTTCTACGAGCCACCCCTTTAACTGTTATGTAAGGGGGATACATACCATTTGGTGTCTTTATAGTCTTATGCATATACAGATTGCTATACCACATACATATATATTACTGCTATACTGCAGTACTATATATAGATTAGTTGAGCAAACTAAACTTGTTTTTAGTAAATGTTACTTTAAGCTTCAGCATATTTCTTGGTAAATCTAAATTTTTAAAATCATTTATAGGAATGAAGAGAACAGCTGTTCCTGTAAAGAGGCAAAAAGATCATGGACAGCAGTCCGAGGGTTAAAGGATCTGCAAAGACGACTAGAACTGGAGAAGAGTAGTTTGACCAGCTATAATGAGATAGAAAGGTGACTTTCTGTATTTATGTCTAGTGTCTTAAAGGGAACCAATCACCAGGATTTTCATATATACCCTAAAGCCAATGTTACACTGGCACTATCAGGCTGAGTCTATACATACTTGTAGTGGTCAGCTCGGATGTTTAGGTTTTGAAACACAAGCAAGTAACGTTTATAAAATCATCAGCTTCTTGAGTGACAGCAGCTGAAGATCAGATAATATCTGGGGGGGTATTCGTAATTATCCCCTCCCCCTGTTAGAATTAGCATAAGTATTATACAATCGATTTTCATTAGCAGTACCTGTGTGAGGTCTTACCCATGTGACCAGAAGGGGCGGGGCCTCAGCCAACAAAGCTGATACCAAGAAGCAACATTTTTCTGTTGGCTGAGGCCCCGTCCCCTCTGGTCACATGGGTATGACCTTAGCACAGGTCCTGCTAGTGAAAAAGTAAATTGATGGTATAATACTTATGCTAATTCTAACAGGGGGAGGCGATCACTATGAATACCCCCCAGATATTATCTCATCCTCAGCTGCTGTCACTCAAGAATCTGATGACCTTATAAACTTTACTTTCTTGGATTTCAAAACATAAACATCTGAGTTGACCACTACAGGTATGTAGAGAATCAGCCTGATAGTGCCAGTATAGCACTGGCTTTAGGTTATATACGAAAATCCTAGTGATTGGTTCCCTTTAAAGTATTCACAATTGTTAGCAAAGGTAATAATGACTATAAAGCAATTCAGATGGTATTAGTAGAGGATTAGGATACTGTTCCATATGGTTCACTGTCAAACAGCAGTGTCATAGTGCAGCAGTGCTTTGGACAATCTGTTAAATATTGGAACCTTTTGTTAAGCAGGTTGACCATTGTCATCATTAAATTAATATGAATAGGAGCTGAGATGGCAGCTGCCACTTCACAGTATACAGAGCTGAACTCCACATCCGTTCACTGTTTACATCTGGCCACTGATGGAGCTTAAAACAACTGATCAGTGGGGGCTCTGGATGTCAGACCCCACTAATATTGAAGACTATCTTAAAGAGTTTGTCCCGTGAGCAAAAGTACTGCTTAATCAATAGACTATGAGAAATTTAGCGTTTTCACAATTGGATTTGTTTATAAAAACATACCTCTGGCTCACATGCAGTTTAAAGCCATGATGTCCTTTCATTCGGCTCCTGGTAGATTGAGGCCTTTGCTCCACAGTTCAGTTTGCTGGCCACTAGCCCTTTAATTGCTCGTAACTCTGCATGCAGCATTCAGTATTCAACACTGCGGCGCATGCAATGAAGGATTATATCTTGATACTGGCCAGTACCAGCGTTAGGATGTATTTTTTGGATGGAGTTAGCACGCTCTACACACCAGTCCCATCGACGACAACAGTGGCAGCCCCAGTGTCTCCTGTAATGTGTATGCCCCAGCATCTTCTGTGATGTATATGAACCCATGTCTCCTGTGGTCTGTAATGTACAGCAGGTGAAGTACGTATTGAACACATCACCAATTTTTCAAGTAAAAATATTTTTATAGGTGCTATTGACATAATTGTTTCACCAGATGTCAGTAACAACCCATCCAATCCACAAAGGCAAATAATTCAAACCATAAATGTCCATAAATTAAGTCATGAGTAATAATGAGAAATTACACAGAGGAAAATTATTGAACACATAAAGAAAGAGAGGTGAAAAAAGCCATGGAAAGTCATTACACCAGCTGAAATCTATCAGTAATTAGAAATGATCCTGCCACTTAGTGCAAAATAATATCAGCTGGAAAGAGCATCACTTCACCATAAATCGGTCATGACCAGGTGTTCCCCACAATATTCCATACAGAGAAGTAAAAATAATTATGTAATTATGAGAAGAGTTGTGAAAAAGCCAAGAACCACCTGTGAAGAGCTACAGAAAGACCTGGAATCAGCAGGTACAATAGTTTTACAAAAACCTCATTAAGTAATGCACTCAACCTCCATGGCCTGTATGAACGCTCATCACCCAAGACTCTATTGCTGAACCAAAACCATGTTCAAGCTCGTTTAACTTTTGCAACAACATTTAGACAAGTCTGTGAAATACTGGGAGAATATAGTGAGGTCAAATGGAACCAAAATTGAACTCTTTGGATGCCACAATACACATTATGTTTGGAGGCCAAAAACCGCTGCATATCACTCCAAAAACACCATACCAACAGTGAAGTTTGGAGGTGGGAACATCATGGTCAGAGGCTGTTTTTCAGCACATGGCACTGGCAAAATTCATATAGTTGAAGGAAGGATGAATGAACATTTGTATGACATTCTTGATAAAAATCTACCAGGATGATAAAGATGAAACAAAGGTTTACATTTCAGCAAGACAATGATCTGAAACACAAAGCCAAGAAAACGCTCAATTGGTTTCATAGAAAGAAAATAAAGCCAATAGCCTTACCTGAATCCAATAGAAAATTTTTGGAAGGAACTAAAGCTAAGAGTTCATAGAAGGAGCCCATGAAACCTTCAGGATTTAAAGAGTGTATGTGTGAAAGAATGGGCCAAAGTCTCACCTCAGCAATACATGCAAATAGTTTCTCTACACAGGAGGCGTCTTCAAGCTGTCATCATCAACAAAGGCTTTTGTGCAAAGTATTAAGTAAATTTCAGCAAGCCTGTTCAATACTTTTTTCTTCTGTCACTTCGCATTATTACACATCAGTAAATTTATGGAAATCTATGATTTGGTTTCTTTGCCTATGTGGATTGAATGGGTTGTTACTATCATCTGGTATGAAATTCATATCAATGCCAACTTTGGGAGTATACGTATTTACTTAGAAAATTGGTGACGTGTTCAATACTTATTTCACCCACTGTATATGCCACAGCATCTCCTGTGAG
>NC_134356.1:418663943-418756299 GCF_048569485.1 Anomaloglossus baeobatrachus | reverse complement strand
CCATGTAGCAGCACTATGCAGCCCCCATGTAGAAGCACTATGCAGCCCCATGTTGCAGCACCATGCAGCCCCATGTAGCATCACTATGCAGCCCCATGTAGCATCACTATGCAGCCCCATGTAGCAGCACTGTGCAGCCCCATGTAGCAGCATGTGCAGCCCCATGTAGATGCACTATGCAGCCCCCCATACAGCAGCACTATGCAGCCCCCATGTAGCAGCACTATGCAGCCCCATGTAGCAGCATTATGCAGCCCCATGTATCATCATTATGCAGCCCCATGTATCATCATTATGCAGCCCCATGTAGCAGCATTATGCAGCCCCATGTAGCATCACTATGCAGCCCCATGTAGCAGCATTATGCAGCCCCATGTGGCAGCACCATGCAGCCCCATGTAGCAGCACCATGCAGCCCCCTATGTAGCAGCACTATACAGCCCCATGTAGCAGCACTATGCAGCCCCATGTAGCAGCATTATGCAGCCCCATGTAGCATCACTATGCAGCCCCATGTAGCAGCATTATAAAGCCCCACATAGCAGGATTATGCAGCCCCATGTAGCAGCACTATACAGCTCCATGTAGCAGCACTATGCAGCTCCATGTAGCAACATTATGCAGCCCCCATGTTGTTTAATGCAGCCCCATAGTCATCTGGCCACCATGATCAATACATACTTCCTCCTCATTCCCCCGCTGCTCCGGTCTCCCCAGCGTGTCCACTGTTCTGCCGCTATGACAGCTCAGGACACAGGCGCGCACAGTAATGACGTCATCACGCTCCTGTGTACTGAGCTGTCAGAGGCAGAGCGCAGACAGATACTGCAGGAGAATGATGTGTGAGGAAGCGCGCCGCTCCCTCTATCATCATTGCCTTCAATTGTATTGGCATCTGCGATGCCGATACAATTGAAAGTGTGACCCTCAGCGGGGGTGAGGGGGGCCTGCGGGAGGTGAGGGAGGCCGGTGCAGCGCTGACTTATATAGATATATATATATATATATATATATATATATATATATACAGTTAGGTCCAGAAATATTTGGACAGTGACACAATTTTCGCGAGTTGGGCTCTGCATGCCACCACATTGGATTTGAAATGAAACCTCTACAACAGAATTCAAGTGCAGATTGTAACGTTTAATTTGAAGGTTTGAACAAAAATATCTGATAGAAATTGTAGGAATTGTACACATTTCTTTACAAACACTCCACATTTTAGGAGGTCAAAAGTAATTGGACAAATAAACCAAACCCAAACAAAATATTTTTATTTTCAATATTTTGTTGCGAATCCTTTGGAGGCAATCACTGCCTTAAGTCTGGAACCCATGGACATCACCAAACGCTGGGTTTCCTCCTTCTTAATGCTTTGCCAGGCCTTTACAGCCGCAGCCTTCAGGTCTTGCTTGTTTGTGGGTCTTTCCGTCTTAAGTCTGGATTTGAGCAAGTGAAATGCATGGTCAATTGGGTTAAGATCTGATGATTGACTTGGCCATTGCAGAATGTTCCACTTTTTTGCACTCATGAACTCCTGGGTAGCTTTGGCTGTATGCTTGGGGTCATTGTCCATCTGTACTATGAAGCGCCGTCCGATCAACTTTGCGGCATTTGGCTGAATCTGGGCTGAAAGTATATCCCGGTACACTTCAGAATTCATCCGGCTACACTTGTCTGCTGTTATGTCATCAATAAACACAAGTGACCCAGTGCCATTGAAAGCCATGCATGCCCATGCCATCACGTTGCCTCCACCATGTTTTACAGAGGATGTGGTGTGCCTTGGATCATGTGCCATTCCCTTTCTTCTCCAAACTTTTTTCTTCCCATCATTCTGGTACAGGTTGATCTTTGTCTCATTTGTCCATAGAATACTTTTCCAGAACTGAGCTGGCTTCATGAGGTGTTTTTCAGCAAATTTAACTCTGGCCTGTCTATTTTTGGAACTGATGAATGGTTTGCATCTAGATGTGAACCCTTTGTATTTATTTTTATGGAGTCTTCTCTTTACTGTTGACTTAGAGACAGATACACCTACTTCACTGAGAGTGTTCTGGACTTCAGTTGATGTTGTGAACGGGTTCTTCTTCACTAAAGAAAGTATGCGGCGATCATCCCACCACTGTTGTCATCCGTGGACGTCCAGGCCTTTTTGAGTTCCCAAGCTCACCAGTCAATTCCTTTTTTCTCAGAATGTACCCGACTGTTGATTTTGCTACTCCAAGCATGTCTGCTATCTCTCTGATGGATTTTTTATTTTTTTTCAGCCTCAGGATGTTCTGCTTCACCTCAATTGAGAGTTCCTTAGACCGCATGTTGTCTGGTCACAGCAACAGCTTCCAAATGCAAAACCACACACCTGTAATCAACCCCAGACCTTTTAACTACTTCATTGATTACAGGTTAACGAGGGAGACGCCTTCAGAGTTAATTGCAGCCCTTAGAGTCCCTTGTCCAATTACTTTTGGTCCCTTGAAAAAGAGGAGGCTATGCATTACAGAGCTATGATTCCTAAACCCTTTCTCCGATTTGGATGTGAAAACTCTCATATTGCAGCTGGGAGTGTGCACTTTCAGCCCATATTATATATATAATTGTATTTCTGAACATGTTTTTGTAAACAGCTAAAATAACAAAACTTGTGTCACTGTCCAAATATTTCTGGACCTAACTGTATATATATATATATATATATATATATATATATATATATATATAGTATATAAATTTCTGATACATGAAATTGGCCAGTGAAAGGATACCGGAGGCACAGATGATTTTTCTGGTTTATTTTCTATATGTTTCAAGGTTCTCTAACCTCTTCATCAGGATAAACCACATAACATAATGTTTTTTTTCCAGATGAAGAGATAGGAGACCCTTGCATCGTATTTCCATTTTCTTCTGTTTAATCCCTCGTGTGACCTGCAGCAGCTGAAATCCTGTCACGCAGTGACAACTGGGGTACTGCCAGGTATAAGTGAACCCACGGTGAGCGCTGCAACACACAGGGTACCCCAGAAACACGATACAACGGTGGGCCCTGGCACTAGGCAGAGGGAAGTGGGGTCACCTCCTACACTCACCTGAGGCTGATCCTTGCACTCCCTATACGAGTCCTTACCCCCATCGCCGCTCACGTGCCGAGGCCCTTGCTTGCCATGAACTCACTCTGGCTAGTGAGAAGGCTGGAGCGAGCACTAGTCTCAACACTACAATAATACAACACAAGGGGAGGGAGACAGACAGGTGGAAAATTTTCACGAAAATGAAAACACTGCAAATTCCTCCAATGGAGCTACACACCACCACTGCAATTGTCACGATTCATTAGCTTCTTCCAGAGACTGGTTCCTTCCAAAGTCATCAGCATAAGAATGATGAGATTCGATAACTGGAATCAGATGGTAAGACAAAGGACTATTTATAGCAAAGGGGAGTGATCACAAAGATCTGCACCTGAGATTAAGGGGGGCTTTGCACGCTGCGACATCGCTAGCCGATGATAGCGATGCCGAGCGCGATAGTCCCCGCCCCCGTCACACATGCGATAACTTGTGATAGCTGCCGTAGCGAACATTATCGCTACGGCAGCTTCACACGCACTTACCTGCCCTGCGACGTTGCTCTGGCCGTCGACCCGCCTCCTTCCTAAGGGGGCAGGTTGTGCGGCGTCACAGCGACGTCACACGGCAGGCGGCCAATAGAAACGGAGGGGCGGAGATGAGCGAGACGTAACCATCCCGCCCACCTCCTTCCTTCCGCATAGCCAGTGGACGCAGGTAGGAGATGTTCCTCGCTCCTGCAGCTTCATACACAGCGATGTGCGCTGCCGCAGGAACAAGGAACAACATCGTACCTGTCGCTGCAGCGAAACTATGGAAATGACCGACACTACACAGATCACCGATTTTCGACGCTTTTGCGATCATTTATCGGTGCATCTAGGCTTTACACGTTGCAACGTCATTACTGGCGCCGGATGTGCGTCACTTTCGATTTGACCCAGACGATATCGCAGTAGCGATGTCGCAACGTGCAAAGCCCCCCTAAGGCTATGTGTCCACGGTAGAATGTTGCTGCGGATTTTTCTGCATGAAAATCCGCGACTTTCGCGACAAATCCGCACCTTTTTTTTGCCGCGGATTTACCGCGGAATTGCCGCGGATTTTGATGCGGATTTTTTTTTTTTCCCCATTCTATAGCCAAAATCCGGATCAAAATCCGCAACAATAATTGACATGATGTAGATTTTTCCGGATCAAAATCCGCGGCAAATCCGCCGCCGAAAAATCCGCAGCATGGACACAGCATTTCCAAAATGCCATTGAAATGGCTTGGAAGTGCCGCTGCTGCAGATTTTCGGAAAATCCGCGGCTTTTCCGCGAGAAATCCGCGGCAAAATCCGCGCATTTTCCGCAGCGTGGACACATGGCCTTAGGCTTAAAATGATAGCCAGATAAGTGTTATGGGAGGATTGGAATAAAGATGTGAGAATATCCCAATCACCAGCCAGGGTCCACTGTGCAGAGATGGTATTCTGCAGCTATAAGTTGACACTTAAGCAGCAGTAACGCAACTGTGTACCCACTGCACTGTTAGGCTATGTGCCCACGCAGCGGAAATTGCGCGGATTTTGCCGCGGATTTCTCGCGGAAATGCTGCAGATTTTTCAGAAATCTGCAGCACAGCTACTCCCCAGCCATTTCTATGGCATTTGGGAAATGCTGTGCCCACCCTGTGGATTTTTCCGCAGCGGAAATCATGCGGATTTCCGTGCGGAAAAATCTGCAGAATGTCAATTATTGTTGCGGATTTACCTGCGGATTTTGCCTATTCAATTGAATGTAAAAAAAATCGCAAAATCCGCAACGAAATCCGCGTCAAATCCGCGACAAATCCGCAACAAATCCGCACAAAATCAGCATGAAAAGGTGCAGATTCCGGGGGAATGCTGCGGATTTAGCTGCAGAAAAATCCGCAGATACAGAGTCCCGTGGGCACATAGCTTTAGACGGTACACAGCGACGAAGGGACACAAGCCACAATCTCTGTTTAGACTGCACAAAGAATATACTCCACTGCAAGTAGTAGCCCCTGTTCACACCACAGAGGCAAAGTGTACAGGCAGTAGTCTCCATTAAACTCCACAGAGACTACAAGCACAAATAGAGATCTCTGTTAACACCACAGAGACTCTATGCACTGCTCCTGATTTAAATATAAATCAAGTCGGATGGCACTGCACTAACCGTGCTGCCTAAGGTAGGAAGGACAATAGCAGACAAATGGCAGGGCCGCTGCAACTCTACACAAACTAGCCCGGAAGCCAGGTCCACACGGGGCATTAGTGCGATCCTCGCATGACACTGGGCTCACGCTGGCAGTACAGCAGAGCAGAGTGTCATCCCTGCGACTGAGGTCCGACTGTGCGAGCAGAAATCAGCTGCGGAGGGGCGGGCTGGCGCTGCGGAGTGGCGGGGCGGTGCTGCGGAGGGGTGGACCAGTGCTGTGGAGGGGAGAAGGGATTTATCTCCCTCTCTCCTCCGTAGACAGCTATTGCGATTCTCACTCAGCACTTGTGGTACACCAGTGTACTGCGAGTGCAGTGCGATTTTTCTCTCGCACCATACACTTGAATGGGTGCGAGAGAAACAATGATCGCATTACACCCGCAGCATGCTGAGATTGTTTTCTCGGTCCGATTAGGGCTAAGAAAATAATCGCTCTTGTGCGCTGACACACAGGCTAAAATTGGTCCGACTGGAATGCGATGTTTTATCGCACTCCACTCGCACCGTTTTTCTTGCCGTGTGGCTTAGGCCTAACACTGGCGCTACACCAACCTGTCTGGCACGCAACACAGGTACCGACAGCTTACTGCCGGCAACACACACCAAACATGGCGAGGCCACGACACCTAAAGCCTGCCTGTCTAAGCGATCAACACTGGAGGGTAAGATCGCACACACTCTAGGAACACAGTGTGATACCAGACGTCTAACAATGGCGCACTAGAGGACCTAATGCACTGGCACATAGAGAACAAATGGTGAAGACTGCGCATCCAGGGAGGCTTATTAAATCTAGGCAACTCCCCAAACACACTCCCCAATCATCGTCTGAGGACCAATTGTGGGCTGCAAGGTCATAAGGATGGGCCTCCGCTAGCTAATCATCAGGAGTCAACACATCAGCAGGACATTTGACGACAGTCAGCGTATCGGATCCTGCCACATCACAGACATGCCCAGTAATGCTCACGTTTGACTTAGCCTCAGACAGATAACAAGAGGACTTAATCTTATTTCTGAGGCTATCAGGCTGAGCATGCTCAGTAGTGCTCAAACCGGACAGCCTCAGACAGATAACAAAGTGTGCGAGCATGCTCAGTAGCCTGAACTGAGGACTTGGCCTCAGAATTGAGACTATCAGACTGAGCATGCTCAGTAGGCAAAACACTGGACTCAGAAAGAGAGCAAAATACCTGAGCATGCACCTTTGGACATTTCTGGGACTTAAGGCCCCGTTACACGCAACAATGTATCTAACGATATATTGCCGGGGTCACAGATTCTGTGACGCACATCCAGCATTGTTAGTGATGTCGTTGTGTGTAACACCAACGAGCGACCGTTAACGATGGAAAATACTCACCTAATCATCCATCGTTGACACGTCGTTCCTTTTCAAAAAATCGTTGATTGTTGAGGATGCAGGTTGTTAACCATTCCCGAGGCAGCACACATCGCTATGTGTGACACCTCGGGAACGACGAACTACAGCTTACCTGCGGCCACTGGCAATGCGGAAGGAGGTGGGCGGGATGTTCAACCCGCTCATCTCCGCCCCTCCGCTTCTATTGGGCGGCCTCTTAGTGACGCCGCTGTGACGCCGCACAAAACGCCCCCCTTAGAAAGGAGGCAGTTCGCCGGCAACAGCGACTTCGCTAGGCAGGTAAGTCCCGTGTGACGGGTGTTAGCGATGTTGTGCGCCACGGGCAGCGATTTGCCCATAACGCACAACCGACGGGGGTGGGTGCTTTCACCAGCGACATCGCTAGTGATGTCACTGCGTGTAAAGCCCCTTTAGTCCCAGACTGAAACAAATCATCCTGCGCATGCGCACTAGCTGCTTCTTCACACTTAGACATGGAGCACCGAGCAGCCAGCTGGATAACCTTAGGCATGGCCAGAAACAGAGGCCGGCGCTTGGGTGGAACAGAAACCGCAGCAGGATGCTTGCGGCATCGGCAGCACCGATTTGTAACGATAGAAAAGAGTCTTGAACCCCTACAACAACAAAAGAAAGCAGATACATTTAAATACAAGCTGATACCTGCACATAACAAGGTGCTGTGACCTTCTGGTCCCAGACTCGTCAGAGGACTTCCCAGAGCAGGAACACTGATGACATATACCTTTGAGGTTGTGTGCTACACAACTCAATCTGGTGAGCATATACCCATTATCTATATCTTTTTGTAGTAATGTGTTTGCCTATTGCACATTTTTTGTTCCTCAGTTTTTTTTCTAAAGTAAATTTGCAAGGAAAAAATGCTCAACTTGTGCATGAGTCTTCAGGATTCTCATTGATTTTGCTGCCATCAGAAAACCCTTCAGGTTTTGTGACAAATCTGCACTGAAAAAACACATCTAAAATGTAATAAATCTGCAACATGTGCACACAGCCTACGAGCTCATCACTTAATGAAGTACTGATAAGCCACTGTCATTACTGTTACTCGCCATCTATGTAATATATAAGCTGTCTTTGCAGGATCACAGGTCTGGGTTTCCATGAACAATGAACAGAAGGAGCAGAATATGAATGAGTTGAAGATGCTGGTAGAGTTTGGTCTGGAGAGGGGCAGCGAGCTTGTACTGTCACAACTCCCCGGGGCAGCACACAATTTCAGGTGAATGGAATTTGTGGAAAAAGTACAAACAATGCCAACATATTGCATACCTAAAAAGACAAAATTAATATGCAAATATGATATTATTTTTTCTAATGTGATTGTGATTTACAATATGTTTGGGGAAAAGTACTGTATATTTTCAGATAAAATAAGATAAAGAGGATAAACCCCCTATTCTCTACTTCTATATTGAATATTGTAATAATAAATGATGATGTTTCATTTCACAAAGTGAATGCCAGTATACTACTAGGGTTATAGTAACTTTGGAACATAGATACAATGCCCTACGTAGTTTCTGTACCTAAACCCCATAAACAAAACCCTTCGTAAAATGTCCCTGATACACTTATTCAACAGAACCGACATGATCTAATGAATAATATGGCTAAAATATTATTCATTAGGAATCTAAAAAATTAAAAACAACAGCAGGAAACTCCATTATCTCATTTAAAAACAGATTGACTTTACTTATTACTCCTCATAAGATACAAAAGAATATTAAAACCAACAGAGCGAGCAAGTGGGTAATAGCAATCTATATATTAAGTGGAACCTGTGAAGTTCTTCCCCAGGGCACCTAAACTCTCGCATGTGTTTATTCAGCCCTTAATACTTTTTGTAATTGCTCTGGGCACGCCTGATCACTAAAAGCCAGTGGCACCTAGGAGAAATAAAGTTAATTTTTCCCTGGGTGCCACACTCAGTACTGCGGCCGGGCACCTTCATAGCTCTATTAGTATGCACTTTCTGTCTGAGAACCCTGCCCCACCCATAGCCATGTGTTTCATTTCACATATATAGCTTGGTCTTTTGCTTCCCATACAGAACAAGTTTATTAACTGCAGGTGAGGTTATATATATGCTAGGGACCCCAAAAATAGAGATTACCTTGGCGTGGTTTGGGGCTCTTTTGCATTGATCAATACAATGGCTAAGCATCTCTTGTATTCTTATTTTTCATAACAGTTATTAGTGATGAGCGAGTATGCTTGTCACTACTCGGTACTCGCACGAGTATCACTGTACTCGGGCTACTCGGCGGGTATCGAGTAATTTCGCGATACTCGTGCTGTACTCGTGGTCTTCATCCCTGCATGTTGGTGCTCTTTTAAGAGCCAGCCCTCATGCAGGGATTGGCTGGCAGACCACTGCAATGCCACAGCCCTGTTAGTTGTGGAATTGCAGTGATTGGCCGGCCCGCACAGCGTGACCGAGCCTTTATACCAGCGGGCGCGCTGTGCTCTGCACACAGCCATCTCATATTCCCTGCTTTCCCCGCCCACAGGTGCCTATGATTGGTTGCAGTGAGACACGCCCCCACGCTGAGTGACAGGTGTCTCACTGCACCCAATCACAGCAGCCGCTGGGCGTGTCTATACTGTGCAGTTAAATAAATAATTAAAAAAAACGGCGTGCGGTCCCCCCAATTTTAATACCAGCCAGATAAAGCCATACAGCTGAAGGCTGGTATTCTCAGGATGGGGAGCCCCACGTTATGGGGAGCCCCCCAGCCTAACAATATCAGTCAGCAGCCGCCCAGAATTGCTGCATGCATTAGATGCGACAGTTCTGGGACTGTACCCAGCTCTTCCCGATTTACCCTAGTGCGTTGGCAAATCGGGGTAATAAGGAGTTAATGGCAGCCCATAGCTGCCACTAAATCCTAGATTAATCATGTCAGGCGTCTCCCCGAGACACCTTCCATGATTAATCTGTAAATTACAGTTAAAAAACACACACACCCGAAAAATCCTTTATTAGAAATAAAAAACAATAACAAAGTCCCTCATCACCAATTTATTAACCCCGACAAAGCCCTCCATGTCCGGCGTAATCCACGGACCTCCAGCGTCGCGTCCAGCTCTGCTGCATGCAGGTGACAGGAGCTGCAGAATACACCGCCGCTCCTGTCAGCTTCACACAGCAACTGAGGTGAGTAGCGCGATCAGCTGCTGTCAGTCAGGTAACTCACGGCCACCGCTGGATCCAGCGGTGGCCGCGATTAACCTCAGTGACAGCTCAGCTGATCGCGATACTCACCTCAGTTGCTGCGTGGAGCTGACCGGAGCGGCGGTGAGTAGCGCGATCAGCTGAGCTGTCACTGAGGTTACCCGCGGCCACTGCTGCATCCACCGCTGGATCCAGGTAACCTCAGTGATAGCTCAGCTGATCGCGCGGCTGTCTTCAGTTGCTGTGTGAAGCTGACAGCAGCGGCTGTGTATTCTGCAGCTCCTGTCACCTTCATGCAGCACAGCTGGATGCGACGTTGGAGGACTGTGGATTACGCCGGACATGGAGGGTTTGTCGGGGTTAATAAATTGGTGATGAGGGACTTTGTTAGTGTTTTTTATTTCTAATAAAGGATTTTTCGGGTGTGTGTGTTTTTTAACTGTAATTTACAGATTAATCATGGAAGGAATCTAGGGGAGACGCCTGACATGATTAATCTAGGATTTAGTGGCAGCTATGGGCTGCCATTAACTCCTTATTACCCCGATTTGCCAACGCACTAGGGTAAATCGGGAAGAGCCGGGTACAATCCCAGAACTGTCGCATATAATGTATGTGGCAATTCTGGGCGGCTGCTGACTGATATTGTTAGGCTGGGGGGCTCCCCATAACGTGGAGCTCCCCATCCTGAGAATACCAGCCTTCAGCCGTATGGCTTTATCTGGCTGGTATTAAAATTGGGGGGACCGCACGCCGTTTTTTTTAATTATTTAATTATTTATTTCACTGCACAGTATACACACACCCACCGGCTGCTGTGTTTGGGTGCAGTGAGACACCTGTCACTCAGCGTGGGGGCGTGTCTCACTGCAACCAATCATAGGCGCCGAAAAGCAGGAAAGCAGGGAATACGAGATTGATTAATGAGCGGCCGGCTTTTTCAAAAGAGGAAAAGCCGCCGGAGTTTAGTGAACAGCTGTGCAGCGCCGCTGCAGTGATCGGGGAACGGTAAGTATGAGAGAGGGGGGAGACTGACCGACAGACTGTGAGAGGGGGACAGACAAGACAGAGAGAGACAGACAGAGCAAGACCGACCGACGGGAGATAGAATGAAAAAAAAAATGACCGACATCGCTAGTAAAAAGCACAAAACGTGCGTTTTGGACATCGGAGTGCCACACAATGTTTTTACGTAAAATCTTTCATGTAATAATCTCAAAAAGTAACATACACCAGCTCTATCTCACTATTGGGTATGTGCCCTTAACATTTCTGCCATGAAAATTCATTTTGGTGTCATTTTGGAAGGTTTTCTGGTGAGTCCGTAAAAATGGCGTAAAACTCGGACAAAATTGTTCACAGCTGTGACTTTTGAGTGATAAATGCTTCAAGGGGTCTTCCCCATGCTGTTGCCATGTCATTTGAGCACTCTTCTGAGACTTTTGTGACATTTTTAGGGTTTCTACATGCTGCCGGGGGTCATTTCAGAAAAATACTCGGGTCTCCCATAGGATAACACTGGGCTCGGTGCTCGGGCCGAGTACACGAGTATCTTGGGATGCTCGGCCCGAGCCTCGAGCACCCGAGCTTTTTGGTACTCGCTCATCACTAACAGTTATGCATATTCCAATTTCAAGTTTTTTCAATTTTTTAGATAGTTCATTGTATTTTCCAGTCTAGTATTCCCATAGCAGTCCTGCTTTTCATTATTTCCCCATACATTGTGACTAGTGTGCAACTTTTTATCTCAAAATAGTCTGAGACACAGAAGTAGGGTCGCTGAGGGGTGTGCTGCATAGCTCCCCTCAGAGAGACCGACCGGGAGGAGTGCTTAAGAGCTCTCCTGGGACTGACTGAGAGAGTGCCAGAACATCAGGGATTCACAGGACCACGGCGACTAAAGGGCGTGCTTTAGAGCTCCTTCAGTTAGGACTGAGCAGACTGGAAGAAGCAGGAGACGACCGGTGGAGCTGGTGAGACAGAGGAGAAACACGGTAGCCGAGGGGTGAGCCTAACAGCCCCTTTGGGACCAGCACAGTCAGGGTGCAGAACCCTAGGGTGACGTACACTCCACATTGCACCATCAGAATCTGCAGGGAAGTGGGATTTCACATCCCATTGCCCACCACAAAGGTCCCGGGGCACAGCAGCATATAGTGTCAGGAGTCAAGACCACAGTCGGCCCACAATTGAGTCGCACTGCCTGCGAACGGGACGGGAACTAAACCCAAGGACACTGGGGTCTCAAAATAGCTTCATGCCACGGGGATCCACACTACAAGCGCAAGGAAGGAAGGTCTCACACTCCACAACACCCGTGATGGCCTCTGAATTATACGGGATCGGCTGGGGCCCATCACGGCGGAAACCGGCACTTCAAGGGTGATGACCTGACAGTGAGTAAAAGAACTTTGTCCACAGTCCTGGTGTCGTCCCGTCATTGCCGTTGCCCCAGCGCCAATGGCCACTACCGCCCACCATCGTCCTCCCTAGGGCCAAGCTCTACCTGTGGGGAGCTGGACCATCTGAACTGCGTGACCATCCATCCCAGAGGAGAGCAACATCTCGAAGCGGCGGCTGATTGTTGGCCGCATACCACAGGTGGCGCTGCAAACCCCCATCATCCCCCATACCGGTGATCCGTTCACCCTTTTTTGACACTGATGGGACCATGGAGCCGGGTCAGGCCAGTCACAGCAACCCCAAATACCACTGCCCTGGTGACGAGGAGCCCTGAGGCCCCATGGGCATGTTACCAACATATTCCTCAGCACTTTAAGGACATTATCATCACTGTTGCCATTAGGGCTCACAATTTAAATTTTCTATCAAGTATGTTACATTTACATAAGTAGAAAAAAAGACCTAGGCCCATCTAGTTCAACCTTCCTCCACCAATTATATATTTTGTCACTAAATAATGTATAACTCTCAATGTTGTGTGTACTGAGGATATCCTCCAACCCTATTTTAAAAGCTGTTATAGTGTCTGCCATTACTTCCTCTTGTGGTAGGGCATTCCACAATCTGATTGCTCTAACTGTAAAAAAACCTTTCCTATTTAGCTGCTTAGCTTTTTTTCCACTCTCAGTGAGTGCCCCCTGGTCCTTAGTATTGACCACACATGTATTTCTGCATATAGATGAGCTCTCCTGTGAGACGTCTTTTTTGTAAGCCAAACAAATCAAACTTTTCCAACCTCTCTATAGGAGGCCTTCCATTCTTTGCAATCACCTAGTTACCTGCCTTTGAACTGACTCTAACTTTTTAATGTCCTTTTTAAAATGTGGAGCCCAAAACTGAATCCCATATTCCAGATGTGGCCTTACAAGTGATTTATAGAGGGGTAACAATACGTTGGGATCACGGGATCTAATCTCTCTTTTTATACACTCTAGAATCTTGTTTGCTTTTGCAGCTGCTGCCTGACACTGAGTGCTGCTGCTCAGCTTATTTGTAATGAGAATACCCAAGTCCTTCTCCTGTTCTGTAGTCCCAAGTTTACTTCCATTTAATGTATACGCAGCTATGGGATTACTTCGTCCTAGGTGCATTACTTTAAATTTATAAACATTAAATCTCATTTGCCATGTGTCTGCCCATTCCGAAATCTTATCCAGATCAATATTGTACTATCAAGGCCAGTTTTTAATATCCTACATAGTGTCATCAGCAAAGACTGACACTTTACTGTCAATCCCACCCACAATGTCATTAATAAATTAATTCTTTCCACTTTAGGTTTGATGGGTTCAGCACTAGATCGCCTAAAATAGTTTCCACTTCCCTTTCGTAATGCAGGTGTCAAACGGTGTCCTCTTGCCTTTTTTGGAAATCGAGATCTCAGGTTGGCAGTCTACACAGTGACGTCCTGCTCCTGCAAACATAAGTGATAGCAGCCATTCCTGTTGTTTTGCACACAGTAACTTGGTTTTACTGAAGGTAACCCTCGCTGGTTGCTTCATTGGGAATGGTTAATAACTTATTGATTGGTGGAGGTCAGACTGAGAAATCCCCATAGGGAATGAGCTGAGCAGTGGTCAAGCATGGCACTTCTGCTTTTATCTCTAGCAGTGATAAAATTGCCCATTTCTGCCTGTTGGTGTGGGTCATACTGGTTGGACCCCAACTGAGCAATAAGTTATCATCACCTAAATTGTGCATAGGTAATAACTTGTTTTCTACGAGCCACCCCTTTAACTGTTATGTAAGGGGGATACATACCATTTGGTGTCTTTATAGTCTTATGCATATACAGATTGCTATACCACATACATATATATTACTGCTATACTGCAGTACTATATATAGATTAGTTGAGCAAACTAAACTTGTTTTTAGTAAATGTTACTTTAAGCTTCAGCATATTTCTTGGTAAATCTAAATTTTTAAAATCATTTATAGGAATGAAGAGAACAGCTGTTCCTGTAAAGAGGCAAAAAGATCATGGACAGCAGTCCGAGGGTTAAAGGATCTGCAAAGACGACTAGAACTGGAGAAGAGTAGTTTGACCAGCTATAATGAGATAGAAAGGTGACTTTCTGTATTTATGTCTAGTGTCTTAAAGGGAACCAATCACCAGGATTTTCATATATACCCTAAAGCCAATGTTACACTGGCACTATCAGGCTGAGTCTATACATACTTGTAGTGGTCAGCTCGGATGTTTAGGTTTTGAAACACAAGCAAGTAACGTTTATAAAATCATCAGCTTCTTGAGTGACAGCAGCTGAAGATCAGATAATATCTGGGGGGGTATTCGTAATTATCCCCTCCCCCTGTTAGAATTAGCATAAGTATTATACAATCGATTTTCATTAGCAGTACCTGTGTGAGGTCTTACCCATGTGACCAGAAGGGGCGGGGCCTCAGCCAACAAAGCTGATACCAAGAAGCAACATTTTTCTGTTGGCTGAGGCCCCGTCCCCTCTGGTCACATGGGTATGACCTTAGCACAGGTCCTGCTAGTGAAAAAGTAAATTGATGGTATAATACTTATGCTAATTCTAACAGGGGGAGGCGATCACTATGAATACCCCCCAGATATTATCTCATCCTCAGCTGCTGTCACTCAAGAATCTGATGACCTTATAAACTTTACTTTCTTGGATTTCAAAACATAAACATCTGAGTTGACCACTACAGGTATGTAGAGAATCAGCCTGATAGTGCCAGTATAGCACTGGCTTTAGGTTATATACGAAAATCCTAGTGATTGGTTCCCTTTAAAGTATTCACAATTGTTAGCAAAGGTAATAATGACTATAAAGCAATTCAGATGGTATTAGTAGAGGATTAGGATACTGTTCCATATGGTTCACTGTCAAACAGCAGTGTCATAGTGCAGCAGTGCTTTGGACAATCTGTTAAATATTGGAACCTTTTGTTAAGCAGGTTGACCATTGTCATCATTAAATTAATATGAATAGGAGCTGAGATGGCAGCTGCCACTTCACAGTATACAGAGCTGAACTCCACATCCGTTCACTGTTTACATCTGGCCACTGATGGAGCTTAAAACAACTGATCAGTGGGGGCTCTGGATGTCAGACCCCACTAATATTGAAGACTATCTTAAAGAGTTTGTCCCGTGAGCAAAAGTACTGCTTAATCAATAGACTATGAGAAATTTAGCGTTTTCACAATTGGATTTGTTTATAAAAACATACCTCTGGCTCACATGCAGTTTAAAGCCATGATGTCCTTTCATTCGGCTCCTGGTAGATTGAGGCCTTTGCTCCACAGTTCAGTTTGCTGGCCACTAGCCCTTTAATTGCTCGTAACTCTGCATGCAGCATTCAGTATTCAACACTGCGGCGCATGCAATGAAGGATTATATCTTGATACTGGCCAGTACCAGCGTTAGGATGTATTTTTTGGATGGAGTTAGCACGCTCTACACACCAGTCCCATCGACGACAACAGTGGCAGCCCCAGTGTCTCCTGTAATGTGTATGCCCCAGCATCTTCTGTGATGTATATGAACCCATGTCTCCTGTGGTCTGTAATGTACAGCAGGTGAAGTACGTATTGAACACATCACCAATTTTTCAAGTAAAAATATTTTTATAGGTGCTATTGACATAATTGTTTCACCAGATGTCAGTAACAACCCATCCAATCCACAAAGGCAAATAATTCAAACCATAAATGTCCATAAATTAAGTCATGAGTAATAATGAGAAATTACACAGAGGAAAATTATTGAACACATAAAGAAAGAGAGGTGAAAAAAGCCATGGAAAGTCATTACACCAGCTGAAATCTATCAGTAATTAGAAATGATCCTGCCACTTAGTGCAAAATAATATCAGCTGGAAAGAGCATCACTTCACCATAAATCGGTCATGACCAGGTGTTCCCCACAATATTCCATACAGAGAAGTAAAAATAATTATGTAATTATGAGAAGAGTTGTGAAAAAGCCAAGAACCACCTGTGAAGAGCTACAGAAAGACCTGGAATCAGCAGGTACAATAGTTTTACAAAAACCTCATTAAGTAATGCACTCAACCTCCATGGCCTGTATGAACGCTCATCACCCAAGACTCTATTGCTGAACCAAAACCATGTTCAAGCTCGTTTAACTTTTGCAACAACATTTAGACAAGTCTGTGAAATACTGGGAGAATATAGTGAGGTCAAATGGAACCAAAATTGAACTCTTTGGATGCCACAATACACATTATGTTTGGAGGCCAAAAACCGCTGCATATCACTCCAAAAACACCATACCAACAGTGAAGTTTGGAGGTGGGAACATCATGGTCAGAGGCTGTTTTTCAGCACATGGCACTGGCAAAATTCATATAGTTGAAGGAAGGATGAATGAACATTTGTATGACATTCTTGATAAAAATCTACCAGGATGATAAAGATGAAACAAAGGTTTACATTTCAGCAAGACAATGATCTGAAACACAAAGCCAAGAAAACGCTCAATTGGTTTCATAGAAAGAAAATAAAGCCAATAGCCTTACCTGAATCCAATAGAAAATTTTTGGAAGGAACTAAAGCTAAGAGTTCATAGAAGGAGCCCATGAAACCTTCAGGATTTAAAGAGTGTATGTGTGAAAGAATGGGCCAAAGTCTCACCTCAGCAATACATGCAAATAGTTTCTCTACACAGGAGGCGTCTTCAAGCTGTCATCATCAACAAAGGCTTTTGTGCAAAGTATTAAGTAAATTTCAGCAAGCCTGTTCAATACTTTTTTCTTCTGTCACTTCGCATTATTACACATCAGTAAATTTATGGAAATCTATGATTTGGTTTCTTTGCCTATGTGGATTGAATGGGTTGTTACTATCATCTGGTATGAAATTCATATCAATGCCAACTTTGGGAGTATACGTATTTACTTAGAAAATTGGTGACGTGTTCAATACTTATTTCACCCACTGTATATGCCACAGCATCTCCTGTGAGGTATATGCCTCAGCATCTCCTGTGATGTATATACCATAGCATCTACTGTAATGTATAACCCCCAATATCTAGTGTGATGTATATGCTCCAGCATTTCCTGTCATTATTTATAAGCCCCAGCGTCTCCTGTGATGTATAAACTATAGCATCTACTGTGATGTGTATGCTCCAGCTTCTTATGTGATGTATATGCCTTCATGTGATGTACAGTTGAAACCATAAGTTTACATAAACTATCTAAAAAGACACATATGCATGTTTTTATCACTATCTGACATGAAATCAGAATAAACCTTTCCTGTTTTAGGTCAATTAGGATTACCAAAATTATTTACATTAGCCAAATGCCAGAATAATGAGAGAAAGAGAATATTTTAAGGTATTTTTTATCTCTCTGTATCATTTGTGATGTATATACAGCAGTCTCTGTGACCACTATGTGATATATACACAGCAGTCTCAGCATCGCCTATATGATGTAATAAGCAGTCTTAGTGTCTTCCTTGTGATCTATACAGTGGTCTTGGTGTTTCCTTTGTGATGTACAGTATATAGAGCAGTCTCGGTGTCTCCTATGTGAATTATATACAGCAGTCTCTGTGTTTCCTATGTGATGAATACTCCAGACCTTTTACTACTTGAGTTCTATAAACGTCACATGAGCAGTAATGAATTCCTCACTGCAAAGAGACATTGATTTTGTAAGTTTGCCCACTGACAAAGAAATGAACAGTCTATAATTTTAAGGGTAGATTAATTCTAACAATGAGAGATAGAATATCCAAAATAAAATCCAGAATATCACATTGTATAAATGAAATAAATTTATTTGCATCTTGCACAGAGATATAATTGTTTGATCCCTCTGGCAAACAAGACTTAATACTTGGTGGCAAAACCCTTGTTGGCAAGCACAGCAGACAGACGTTTTCTGTAGTTGATGATGAGGTTTGTGCACATGTCAGGAGGAATTTTGGTCCACTCCTGTTTGCAGATCATCTCTAAATCAGTATGATTTTGAGGCTGTCGCTTGGCAACTTGGTGCGTCAGCTCCCTCCATAAGTTTTCTATGGATTTAAGGTCTGGAGACTGGCTAGGCCACTCCATGACCTTAATGTGCTTCTTTTTGAGCCACTCCTTTGTTGCCTTGGCAGTATGTTTTGGGTCATTGTCGTGCTGGAAGACCCAGCCACGAGCTATTTCTAATGTCCTGGTTGAGGAAAGGAGGTTGTCACTCAGAATTTTATGGTACATGGCTCTGATGCACCCACGGGGTCAGGGGTGTTGACTCGTCACTGGGCCAGTATAAGGGGGTTTGGGATATCACAGCGGCCTGGTCCGGTTTCGTGACCCCGTCGGTGTCAATAAAGATGGAGGGGTTATTTACAGGCGAGAATAGAGTTTGTCTTCGTAACACCACCTGTGGTTTGTGGCTAACATAGGAGCCGCCGCAGCAGGAGGTATCTCCTGGGGCAGATGGAAGTGCAGTTAGGTTGGTACAGCTTTCCACAGGCAGAGCTCAGGGCCACAGGGAGGTTTGGAGTTGTAGTCTCCTGCTGCTGTACAGCTAAGGCGCGGGAGGGATTGAACGACACAGGAGATGCAGTTAAAGTTCTTTACTAACTGAGATGTCACCGCCTTTGGACTGCCGGACTCCGCTGTCATGGGCTCCAGCCAATCCTGGATAGTTTGGAGGTCAGAACCGGTGTTTCTTTCTGTAAGTCCTTCCTACTTGCGCTGTGTTGTGTGAGTCCCTGTGGCTTGAAGCTACATTGGGACCCGAGTCCTTGGATGGGCTCCGTTCCTGTCCCGTATGGCAGGCAGCATGAGTCCATTACTGGTGCCACTCTTTTGTCATGACTCCTGGCTCCATATGCTGTTGTGCTCTGGGCACTTTGTGTGGGCCAGAAGACTTGAAATCCTCTGCCCGGCGGATTCTGCTGGTACGACTTGCAGTACCCACCAGCCTAGGGCTCCGCACCCTGTTCTGTGCGCTCGGTCCTGAGGGAGCTATGGCGCAGCTCTCCCTTCAACGACCATGTTCTCCCCACGTCTCACTTGTTCCTTGTTGCTGACTAACTGCCTGTGTGTGTCGCCTTGCTCCCAATTGTGTAGCTCCACCCCCCCGGGTTGCTGAACTAGTGGGAGGGAGGTCCCATACCTTGTGGTGACCATCCAAATGACCCTACCATAACTCAGTCCTAGTGAGAGGGCAACTAACTGTGTGTTTTGGGGAATTGTGGTAGTTTACTGGCAATGACCTCCTCCTTACCTGGGATGAATACTGAACCCCTGGTGAGGCGCAGTACCCTGTGGCGACTGAAGCCTCAGGGGCGCCACAGTTCCATCCATTGTCCCATTGATGCGGTGAAGTAGTCCTGTGCCCTTAGCAGAGAAACACCCCTAAAACATAATGTTTCCACCTTCATTCTTGACAGTGGGTATGGTGTTCTTTGGGTCATAGGCAGCATTTCTCTTCCTCCAAACAGGTTGAGTTAATGCCAAAGAGCTCAATTTTTGTCTCATCTGACCACAGCACCTTCTCCCACTCACTCTCAGAATCATCCATTGGCAAACTTCATTCAAACTTCAAAATCATCCATTGGCAGTTCATTGGCAATTTTTTGTCAGGCCTGCACATGTGCCTTCTTGAGCAGTGGGACTTTGCAGGCACTTCAGGATTTTAATCCATTACGGCATTATGTGTTACCAATGGTTTTCTTGGTGACAGTGGTCCCAGCTGCCTTGAAATCATGAACAAGTTGCCCCCGTGTAGTTTTAGGCTGACTTCTCACCTTCCTCATGATCCTGGATACCCCACGATTTGAGATTTTGCATAGAGCCCCAGATCGATGTCAATTGACAGTCATTTTGTATTTCTTCCATTTTCTTACTATTGCACCAACAGTTGTCTCCTTCTCACCCAGCGTCTTACTTATGGTTTTGTAGCCCATTCCAGCCTGGTGCAGGTCTATGATCTTGTCCCTGACATCCTTAGAAAGCTCTTTGGATTTGCCCATGTTGAACAGGTTAGAGTCTGACTGATTACTTCAGACTGTGGACAGGAGTCTTTATACAGGTGACAATTTAAGACCGCTGTCTTTAATGCAGATAACGAGATGAATAGGCGCGTCGCACTGGTCTGTAGGATACAGAATTCTTAATGGTTGAAAGGGAATCAAATACTTATTTCTCTCTTCAAAATGCAAATAAATTTATATAATTTATACAATGTGTTTTTCTGGATCTTATTTTGGATATTCTATCTCTCACCTACCCTTAAAATTATGGACTGTTTATGTCTTTGTCAGTGGGCAAACGTATAAAATCAGAAAGGGATCAAATACTTACTTCCCCCTCTGTACATCTGTCTTCACAACTTACTGCTCTGAGGTTTTTTTTAAAATTCATCACAGTGCCGATTGTGCTGCAGATCAAAGCTGGAATAGCTGTTGCAAGTATCAACAATATCAATACCACCTAACATCACAGCCTCACCAAAGAGAAGCAGTTCCAAGAGCTCCAGCCATCACATGAGGAATAAGTTAATTAATAGTGATGGGCGAACAAGCTCGCCACTGCTCGATACTCGATCGAGCATTGGGGTGTTTGGGTAGACTCGATACTCAATCGAGTATCCCTGGTGTTTGAGCACCATGCTGAAGTCCCCACCCCGCATGTTTCGTGATTGTAGTTCAGCCACTAAACATGCAGAGATTGCCTGCCAATCACGGAAATGCTGTAGCCTTGTTGGTTTCTGTCATTACTGTGATTGGCCAGCCGCATCGCGTCATCAGGTCTATATTAGAACTGGTGGTACACTTCTCCACTCACTCCATCCAGGACACAGTGCAGGGATAGCTGCTGCAGGAGGCATAGTGTATTAAAGTGATTATTGCCTTACATTCCTTGCTGCTGCAATGTATTAAAAAAAAAAACATTTTATTCTGCTCTTAGCTGCATTTGCTGTGGGGCTAGTTGCTGAAGAAGGGCCAGTTTAGAAGTGAATGTCCCACTGATGGTGTTGCACACAGAGGCTGTGTCCTATGGCAAACTGCCTGCTGTTGGAGCACAACAAACAAACTCATCATATAGACCTAGCTGCCTGTCCCACTTTGCAGAGGATGGTGCGGGATACCATTGTTGAAGCCAGAACAGTACGAACACGTGGTGGGTTGGATGACAGATAATGCTTCCAGTCTGTTTCCCAGCACCATCAATTGTATGCAGTGATGCCCAAATATTTGATCAGCCATTGGCAGAAGAAGATGATGATGAGACACAGTTGCCAACAAGTCATGTTGTTAAGTCAACACGTCAGGAGGAAGGCCAGAGTGCGAAAGTTTAAGATGAGGTGATGGACGATAAAGTCACTGACCCAACCTGGGAAGGTGGCATGCAGAGTGAGGACAGCACTGCAGAGGGGGAGGGATCCGCAGCACCAAAACAAACTGGAAGAGGCAGTGGGGTGACCAAAGGTAGTAGGCATTATACAGTTCACCATAGCACACATATGTGACAAGTTCCCAGGCCAAGGATTAGGCATTCCCCAATCTGGCGCTTTTTGAAAGAAAGTACGTACAATAAAAAAAGGGTCATTTTCAATCTGTGCCATACCAAAATCGGCAGAAGCCTGACTACTACTGGCCTGACCAACACGAGCATGCTCAGGCATATGCTATCAAAACACCAGACTAGATGGGCTTAACGCCTGGGTCCACAATCAGTGTCTGCGGGTGACACCACTGCCTATTCCTCTGTGCTACGTGCTTGTCAATCTCCTGTCCAGGATGAAGACGTGTATGCTTCCAGCCCTGCACCCATTGAGGCACATTTGCAAGCACCATCAGCAGCCATTTCTGGTTCTTTGTTCCTAAGAAAAAGACTAGTGGCACATTTTTCTTAGATTACAGGGTTTTGCCTTCTGATTGAGCACTCCTGCTCTTCAGACTCAGGCGATTTTAATTCTCCATTTGCAGGTTTTTATCCGCCTATAAATTGTAGGTTTTTTAACCCAAAGAGAGGCATTAGTTTGATAGGTACCCAACAAAAATACCGCTGGCTGTTGGGTTCACATAAAATCTGGTCAATTTTGTGTCCTAAGTATTTCAAGTTTTGCATGTTTTTTCATAGCAGTAATGCATGTCTATATTCCCATATTCATTATTCCACTTATCTTAACACTGCAGTGTGCAGCTGTCTCATTTTTGTTCCTAGGGTTCTTTGTCCCAGCATAGCGTGCAGTTGTCCCTACACCAAGCCTTGGAATGCATGCAAAAATTCTCAGCCACCCAGCCAGAGGCCAAAACAATAAACACTTGCACTTAGTGCTTAGACTTTACCACTGTAGGAGTCCCACTCTTTTTAAAATTGTAAAAAAAAAATATTGTGAGACTCTCCTCTACATGTCTTCCAGGGTGTATTGCCAACCCTCCTTCAAATTTTTGCTAGGCCTTGCATTTATTGCATAGACTTTACCATTGTAAGAGTCCCACTCTTTTAAAATTGTAAAAAGTATTCTGAGGCCCTCCTCTACGTGACTTCCAGGGTGTATTGCAATGTCTCTACTGAATTTTATCAAAATTATTGTGAGGTCCCTCTTTATGTGTCCTCCAGGCTGTATTGCAATCTCTCCTTTACATTTTTGCTAGGCATTGCACTTAGTGCATAGGCATTACCACTAAAGGAGTCCCACTCTTTTTATATTCGTAAAAAAAATTATTCTGAAACTTTGTTCTACGTGTCTCCTAGAGTGTATTGAAATCCCTCTTTTATTTTATTTCTAGGCCTTGCACTTAGTGCATAGGCTTTACCTCTGTAGGAGTCACATTCTGTTTAAAGTTGTAAAAACTTTATTCTGAGGCCCTCCTCTATGTGTCTTTGAGGTAGTATTGCAATCCCTCCTTTAAACTTTTGCTAGACCTTGTAACTAGCGCATAGGCTTCACCACTCTAGGAGTCCCATTCTTTTTAAAATGGTAAAAAATGTTTTATAGGGCCCTCCTCTATATGTCTTCCAAAGTGTATTGCAATCAAATCCTTTAAAAAAAAATACAGTGAAATACGGTGAGAGATGGTCCTGCTATTAAGGATATGTTCATGCGCTGTACTCTTGCTGTGTTTTTTTGTACTGTTTTTTTCACGAGTGTTTTGAAAATTAAAGGCTGATTTTTACAGTACAAGCAAAAGCTAGGAGATTTTATAAATCTAATGCACACAATTGTTTTTTTCCCTGACTTTTTAAAAGAAGCAGCAAGTCAATTCTTTCACCATTTTGCTGCATTTTTGCAGCATTTTTTTTTTCAACATTTAAAGCAATGAAAGTGCACAAATTCAGCAAATTTGCTTCATGTGACCATTGTCTAAGGCAGTAGTTTTACACACGGGGCTCCTGAGTCTGCTTCCTGCGGCCTGCAGGCACGTTGATCTCTTGGCGATCGTGGTTAGGACACGGACTGCCGCTTTCAGCACTTTATTTCACTTAACTGTATTGCTGGTGCCACGCAGTGAAGCTCTCTACAGCTATACCAATAGCAGCCACTTGTGTATCAGAGGCCAGCAGCTGATGTAGGTGTATGACGTCAGCTGCTTGTCTCTCATTGGCTGGCTGCTGCTATTGGTATAGTTGCAGAGAGCAACTATACACAAGAATAGCACATGGATGACACACTGATTACACTGCTCTCATTTTTTTACATACAGGTTTTATAAGGATGTATGAAGGAGCCCTATAGATAGGTCCCTAACCGGGAATTCCACCCATGAATGCAGAATGACATTTTGAATTTATGTGCAGTTTCTGAAAAATATGATTTTTTTTCTCTTCAGTGACTTAATTTGCAATGTTCATCAATATCTCCTGCTGTTTGCCCTGAAAATAAAAGTGAAAATGGAATGCAACTTCAGTGCCGCTTTGCTTGTGGTTGAACCATACTGGAAACAGAGGTGAATTATACTTCATCAGTTTATGAATTATGTCATTTTACAAGAGTTTAGAGAGTAACTTTGTACCTTCACAAATTTAACATTTCTTTTAAACCGTGTGAAGAATCTATTACTATATTATAAGTTCATTAAATATTTATTTAATTGTAATGAAGTCGATTAGATTGAGAAAGTGTTACAATCAATATTATTCTAGATTCTGGGATGAAAAACCTGTTTGTTTGGAAACCTGCTTTGAAGAGCTTGCTCATATTCGGCTTACGAGAGGCCAAAGGATAAAGCAAAAATTTGACAAAGAACAGCTTGGCTCCAAAAAGCTGTCAGTGCAGGTAAATATAGTTTGTGCTCTAAAAGTACCGGTATTTTATATGTCACACAGTTTATTTTAACATACTGATTTTTTAGATTATGGAGGAAAAACTGCTCTGTGAGTCTTGTAGAAAAAAAAAGTAAATTATTTATTTTCTTTATACTAATTCCAAACTTTAAAAGGCCATTTGGGATGCAAATTAATAAATTTTACCATTAAAAAATGAATTATGGTATCAAACTTTGATGAATAATAAAACAAAATGACATCCTACCCAAATAATCTGGTAAAATCTGCAAATCTGGTACATGCACACGACTTTTCTTCCTACAGGTCAATGCGCCTCTAAATCCAGTAGTATGCTTCCCAGCTTCAGAGGCTCACTGAGCATGTCCAGAAGCAAAGAAGCTTGATCTTTGGCTCCTCCATTTGCATCAGGCTTCTTCAATGCTTCTAGACATGCCCCAAACCACCTTTAGTAGCAATATCATTTTGTGACTTTAGTTTCTCACATCACACTGGATGCATTTTGGCCCACTTTTCTTTTCACTGCTGATTTAAAGGGTTGTCCAGTCAGAATATATTAAAGACCTATTTGCAGATAAGGTTATAAGCATTAGATCAGTGAGGGGCCTACACCAATCAATGATTAGGAGTCACGTACGGGTTCTCTGCAGCTACTATGTAGAGAGCTATGGCAGAACTGAGTTATATATCATTACAAACCCATTCAGAACTTATCTCAATGCATTCAATGTGAGATGAGATCTGGAAGGATTTGTAATGTTATATAACTCAGCTCTGCTGTATCTCTACACAGTAGATGAGGAGAGGAGGGTGTGGTTTTATTCTCTATATGATGCTGTCTGCTTATGATTGGTCAATCCCATACAGGAGAAGAAATACACGCCCCCAAAGACAAATCTCTGGTAACACCCAGATGAACTCTAAAAAATTATAACCTAAACTTTACTTGTTAATATCTCTGCAACAGTGGCGAAAAATTAGGAAATATAACATATGTTTTATTCATTTTCTCAGGCACTATTCCATGATTATTCCAGTGTAGCATACTCTATACTATATAGTTTAAGATTCCATGAAACCAATCTGCAAAAATATTTTTTTTCTTCTGATATTTGCAGATTTATTGGAATTTAATTATACTTGGTTATAAGTATTTATCGTATTGTCTATAAGTACAGTTTGATAACCAATTGGGCATTTATCTGTATGTCATTATAGCTAGCTTTTACAGCCACTGTATTTTATTACACAAATTTTTACAGGAGGACAACATTTTTTCTCTACTTAAGAGACAGGAAGATGCAAGAGACCTCTTATTTCATCTCTTGCAAAGCTGCAGCCATGAGGAGCTCCAGGAGCCCTCATCTAACTTGCTTAACAAACCATCTGAAGAAAATATGGATCTAATAAAGAAAGGTAAGAGCCTACACAACAGCTTTGGTTTGGTCAGTGAAAAGTTTGGCAAACAATAATTAGTCGCACATTCACAGCAAGGCTGATGATGTGAGCTGATACTTTTAATTACAACACCTGAATAATAACTTTATTTAAATTACAAATAATTTGCAAGATTTATTCATTGTTAAGGTTTTGCCTTCTCCAGTTTCTGAAACAAAAGTAGAGCGAAACCCCCTACGACAACTTTTCCTCCTTGCCATGACGGTGACAAAGACATGTTTGTTGGATAATCGTGAAATGGTGACTTGGGGAGACTGTGCAGAGAGACTCCTCGTAAAAGTACAGTTGAAACAGGAGTTGGAACTGAGAGACCTCATCCAGGAGTTATCTAGAGGGGTGAGTTATTTTATTAAAGTAGTTTTTTCTAAAAGTATTAACATTATTATGAAAGTGAAGTAAAAATGAAAACACCTGAAAGAATGAAGGTTCCAAACTGTTCGATTGGAACATCAGCTCCACCAGCTGCCCTCAGCTGCACCACACCAGCTCAAGGGCACCTAGCTGAATGTTGCCCAATCCATGTCCCGCTGAGGAGACTCAACCCAGCAAGGACCCATATTACACCACTCAATTGCACCACCAGGGGTAACCCGTTCTTGCACTGGTTCCCCCCTCACTGTTTTGTGCAAACCCCCACCTTCAAATACCCACCTCCTTTCCCCCCTTTTCTCCACGTTGGTTCACCGAACCCCAACAGGGTGGGTGGGCGGGAACGATTCTGGTCGACCTCCAGGTAAAAGTGCCAAAACCCCTGAGGACCTAACTTATATATAGTGCCCCCAAATGCCACCACTTAACCAATGAAAGTCCCCCAAATCCCAACTGACCCTAAAGCTCCACCCTGCACTTTTCCCACACAAAAGTAACACCACAAATTAACACCAAAACTGAGACTAAGGCCTAGCATCCATCCTCAATCATGCTGCCCTCCCTTGAGCCCATTCGGGGCAATAGTCTGGGCTGTTCCTTTGTAAAAGCCACTTCTGGGTCACGCAGAGTGCAGTTTGACTTGGAGAGTCTACAGTGCGGTGATGTCACTGGGAAGAGGAGCAGAAGAGGGCTTGATCCCGGAGAAAGCATCAATGGAGGATTATATTAATACACTCACACTACACCTGTACATATACAAACATTTAATAAAAAATATAGACTGTAGGGCTTCTTTAAGATGCTGTGACATGGTCTAACAGAAGGATGGGAAACCATTTTTATTTTTACAATGTATCTTACTTGCATGTATCTTTCTTACTACTCAATATCATCTGAAAATCATCAATAATTCATAACATTTATTATTGTATTTCTAAAATGTTCTAGTGGAATAATGATGATCAAAGTGGTCAGCAAATAAAAGAACCAGTCCTAGAAGGAAACGATCCCGTGTCATACCTTATTCAACTACTACAACCAATGACACCCAAAGAGCAGTTCAATTTAGAGCAGTTTAAAGCTGAGGTAAGAGGCTGCATCATTCATTGAATTGCAGTAACAATGCCTCATAGCAATATCTGTTTATAAGAAAGCATCAATCCTTCATATTTTACAGCTTGTCTCTAGCCTAGAATGTGTGAAATTGGAGGAGGAAACGGATAACAAAAATATCACTGAAGCTTTTAACAATCGGGGAATGACAGTCAACATTAGTAAGCAAGAAGAAAACAAGAATATATCAGTAAATGACAGCAACGCAACATTTGTAGATCAGCAAAAAAAAAATGTCCACCTAAAAAGACCAGAAGAAAGTTCTATCAAGGAAAAGCTCCAGGAGAAAGTCCATACAAGACAAAAGGTTATGGTTTCTTCAGTGCTAAAGGAGCATGAAAAAGAACAAGGACATCAATGTGAAAGCTGTAAGAAAAAAAGAAACTTACTGATAGAAACTCCAGGATGGGGAAGCAATAAAGTAGCAACCTTTAAGCAGAGTGAAGAGTGTGAGCAGACAGAGAATAAGCCTTTTGAGCAGGTAGGACAATTGACTTAGACTTGCTGTGTGTGTGTGTGTGTGTGTGTGTGTGTGTTTTTCTAGATTACAAGCATTTCATTATAACAAGGGGCATAACTAGTAATCACGTTGATCAAAGTGGAGCAGCATCCATTAACACTAATAAAAACAGTTATTTTATATATACCATATCAATATACACTGATGAGCAAAAGAGTAACAATGTTTTCAACTGTTGACTTTCAGGCACCATATCTCAACATCCACTACAGCTCTGATTGTGAAACTACGATAACTTTATAGACAATCATCTTGGCTATCTCATATATAAATTTGACTTGCAACTATGTAGCACATGATTAGTTATGCAGGTTCTTGTTATGTTACTGGATTGCTACTGTTTTGCTCGTACAAATCTAAATTTTAATTCTAATAATTTTGTTAGCATTTTGTAAATCCGCTTTTGCCTTTCAACACTGCCTGGATCCTCCTGGGCATGTTCTCCATCAAATTCAAGCATGTCTTGACCAAAATCTGATCCAAGGTCTCTTCTACACAATGTTGGTGCATAGTGGTCGATTCATTTTGGTATGTACATCTTTTCCTTCAACTCTACCCACAACTGTTTAATTGGGTTGAGGTCTTGGGACTGTGGGGGCCAATTCAGCACCTCTTCTTTATTGTCATTGAACCATTTGTTTTCCAGTCTCAACATACAGTATGCTTTGGGTCGTTGTCCTACCGGAACACTGTTGTCCTTTTCATACCCATAGTACTAGAGTGTATGAAGTAACTCGTCTTGTAGGATACTCATATATAGCTTAGCATTGAAACCATCATCAATCCGGTTCAACTATTCAATGCATTTGGCTGTGAAACAAACCCATATCATCAGGTTTCCTCCTCTGGACTTAACAGTTCTTTCAATTTCTCCATCAGTTAGCCCATTTTCACCTTGTTTCTTCCAGATTCAATTACTCTCATCAGAGCCTAGTCTATTGACTTTCATCTTATCTCTACAAATCACCCATTTCCAGTCTTCTACTGTCCACTTTTGGTACATTTTGGCAAACTTGAGCCGACGCTTCTTATGATGATATTGAACTCAAGGCTTCTTCACCTTTTTTCATGAGACCAAAACAGATTTGTGTAACGTGTGTCACAGGGTGTTTGCATGAGCATCAGTCATCTCACTATTGTGAAGCATATGAGCTACCTCCACTACCGTGTTTATCATGCCAGAACTGATAGACCTAGTGATGAGCCGATTTGTTGACTTTGATATTTTGCCTGGACGTCCACTTCTTGGCTTTTAAGTGGATTAATGGACATCGTTTCGTATTCATAAAAATGTCATGGCACTCAGAGGATGCAGTTTGGCAATTTTCTTGACCGGAAGACCGCTATCGATGAGCTGGATGATATTTCTCTTTTTTTGAGAAATCTTCTTCACATCTGCTCCTCAGTTTGAATTAGTGAATGTTTGCTAGGGAATCAACCTATTTGGCAATGTGAGAAAAGGTTGTAATTTGTAGTATGCAGGAAGAGAAAGATTTTTACACCAGGAGCAAAACGACAACAATGCAGTGGCATGACATAAATCTGCATAACTAATCATCTGCTAAGTAATTTCAATTCAAATTTATGTATAAGCTATTCAAGAGAATTGTCTACCAAATGTAGGTAGTCTCATGTTTGAAACTATAGTGTATGGTGAGATATAGAGCCTTAAAATCAGACGCTCAACACATTGTTACCCTTTTGCTTGTCAGTGTAATGAAGATCAGCTCACCACTAGTGTGTTGAGGACTCTGAGATTGTTTGGACAACTGCCTGGATCTACAAACTTTTTGATTCTGAATATAGACTATAAAGAGATGATCCCATAAGGCATAACATTCATTTCATCATAATTAAAATAAGATATAAAAAATATTGGAGCACATGAACTGGGCTACATGTTTTGGCAGCTTGTGTCTTATTCATGGCCAACAACTACATCAATATATTGGCTTTTCTCTCATAGGACCCTTCAGATGAGCTAGCCTCACAAGTGATGGAAGCCACAGAGAATCTTATAGCAGGCTTAATGATACTTAAAGCAAAAGTGGAAGAAGTTTATATTAAAAGAGGACCAGATGAACATTCACCTCAAAGGCCTACAGGGAGTGACACAAAAGCTGTAAGTGTTTGATATTGGAAGGCTATGGAAATTACAGTCTCAAAATAAAGATATAAACGTATTAGAGTTCTGTGTAGTTTTCATACCATATTTGTCACTTCATTCTCCTACTTTCTTGTAATCTGATTAATAATAGTTTCTGAATTCAAGTCTAGAAGAAACCATTTTTGCCTGGAAGACATCCCATGTCATAACTTTTGTTCTATTTTTCTAACTATGTAAAGCAATGAAAAAGAAAATCGGCACATCCAAAAATATGTGAATAAAAATTCTCCTTTACTGCTACATAAGTTACAAGTAAATCCAAGTCATCCTATGAATAAGGGCGCTTCTTAGTGCCAGAAACACGTCAGCGCTACTATGTCTTGGATTATTATTAATAATATTTATTTATAGATTACCATTAATTCCATGGTGCTGTACATGAGAAGGGGTTACATACAGAATACATATACAAGTTACAATACATAGACTGGTATAGAGAGAAGAGGACCCTGCCCTTGCGGGCTCACATTCAATAGGATTTTGGGGAGGAGACAGTAGGTGGGGTGTAGGTTGGGTGGCGGCTTCGCACGGTGGTGAGGCGGCAGCTCCACATGGTGGTGACACAGTAGTTGTGGTGGTGATGAAGCAGTCAGGTCATTGAAGATTATAGGCATTTCTGAACATGCGTTTTATCATGTCTGACTTTTAACTTATGTGGAAATAAAGAAGACTTTTTTTAACATATTTTTGGATGTGCCAATCCTCTTTTTCCTGTACTCCAGTCCAGCTGGCGGACATTTCAATCACATTGTGCTGCGTGTTCAGCTTTCCTCTGTCTCCTGTTTCGTATCTAAAGCAATCTTCTCCTTAGAGCAAAAATGGGAATGTGTCACTATGTGAATATATCAGACCTTTTGTAATTTCATAGTTTATTTAAAACATAAGATTATTAGTCAAATCACTGCAAGTATACGTGCAGTGTGAGATATCCATCCGGCTCCTTCGTTAACTAATACTGACAGTTAAATTTTCTTTGTGCTGTCTGACCAAAATTTAATGACCTCAAGCATCCAATACTCAGGGGAACAAGACTTTCAGACATCCAACATTCACGGCCTGAGGATGGGTCGTGATGTCTGGTCTGGCAGTGGGTCTCCAGAATTGATATCAATAGCCTTATGTATGCCTATGAGGCTGTTGAGCTTTAGTTAGAAAACCTTGCCATCCCAGGCCATACTCAGAATGAATACCGGATTTGTGAAATCAGCCTAAATTTAGACATAGCCAAATAATTCTATCTCTCCAATGGATAACTCTACAAACCCACAGAAATATAACCCAAAATCCATTTGTGTTAGATAATTGTGCAGGAAATGTACTGGCGATTTCATTCTATGCCTTGAGAATGGTGAAATCTGTAGAGAATTTCCAAGATTTTTGTGCAAAAAAACCCCCAGGAGTCTTGAGATACAGGACTTGGTCTTATATACTGTATGTGTTGAGTATAAGTGATGGTCGTATGTCCTACACAGAGCTATATTTGCCTCTATGTATGGCTCCTACAGAGTAGCTGTGCATAGGAAGACTAGAATAAACCACTATGTGTGAAATAGGATGTGTGGCAGTGGAATTATAGTTGTTTTATAACCTGGTCAAAGAGAATGCGTAGGATTTGTATGACTCTGCAGCAATATAACTAATAATCTATATTTGGACAATCCGTATGTTGTTAGAAGGGTTTCCTGATGATAAGCTAATCTTAGATTCTACCACTGCAAAGGCCCCCAAAGATTAGTTTGGATCTATGATGGAAACTGGCAATGTGTCACCAAAAGGGAAATTAAGTATTAGACAGTAGACAGACATGGACACGGCAGGTCCTCTGGAGGAAGAGATCATCTACGTAGCTGCTTTACACCCACTGATCTCTATGAACTAAATTGATAACACTGTCTATTAACTAAAAAATGTTATAAATGTCTTTTAAACCATATAACGCCTTTATACACAATACATAAATTACAAAATATCTTATATTTTCTCATAGTATCCACTTTCTTATTTTTGTTGTAAGTGGCAATGCTCTATTATAGAAGAGACAAAATGTAACGAGAGACATATATTAATGAATCAAAAAATACAGATAAGTCCAAAGTGTGTTAATTATTTAGCTTTTTACTTATTGTTATGCCTATACAGTATTTGGATATGATGGACAACATTGAAAAAGTAACAATAGGAAATACTGATTTTTCATTTTGAATTAGCATCTCAGAAAAGTTAAAAAAACAAGCTGTCATTTATCAGTGGGCTGAAAAAATAAAGCCAGTTCACCATGAGTTACTGGGGTGATAATTCAAAAGACACCACAATGGCTGCACTTCTCATTATCAATTAAATAGTAAAAGTTAAGTATTTCTCAAAGTAAAACAAACATAGTTAGCAAACTTTGTGCACTGCTCTAAATTCTGATTCGCTAATAAATGGCTCCTTTTATTTTGGGTGGAAAACCTGAGGAATACTCACACTGAACAGAGGTTCAAGAGTTATAGCCACTTCTACCCAAAGGAAGTGCTACAGTATATTTTGAGGTTTTTGACAGTAAACTCATGGATTGCAGATGAGCTTCGTATGTAAATTTATTAGCTTTCAAAATTAGGTATTCAGTTAGGTGTGGATAATATTATTTGGTATTTGCATTGGGTCTATGGAGACCTAGTCTATCACTTTTGAATGTTGCCTTGTCATTTAAAAACCATTGATATTTCCGAAAAAATACAACCCTACTATGGTAAACCCTCCTCATTTATCACAGAAAAGAGAGAGTCTTACTTTAAACTCTGCCTCCAAAATAAAAGGATGTGTCAGCAGTGTTGTCCAGGTGCTGCTATGAGGGAGCACTGGATCAGGTATATTGAATCAAATTTATTTAAAACTGTAACAATGCATTTCAGAGTTGGATCAATTCCTTCTTCAGATCGTACCTGAAGTAGTGGATCCAACTCCGAAACACGTTGTTTAGTTTTAAATAAATTTGATCCAATAAACCTGATCCACTGTTCCCTCATGGCACTGCCATGGATATTGCCGCTGACTCATCATTTTCCTTTGGACTCCGAATCTTCTCTCCACCCGCTGGATGCAATTGCAGTGGTCGGAGCAGCAGCTTTTCATCATTTAGTGGATTTCACACTGGAGTTGTGACGCCCACAACTCATCCAGATGAGCAATATACATCTCGCCATCTCGCTGATTGTTTGGAGATATCACACAGGGCAACCTCCCTTCTTTTCTTCTGTTTTTTGCAATTACTTTAAACACTGTTGGAGATGCATGTTTTAGTTTTGTTCCTATGCCCTACAAGCTTTCTGTGTCCCTAAAGCAATGAAAAGCCCCAATTGAAAAATACTGGGGGCAGCTCTAATATTTCCTCTTACATTGATGGGGAGCTTTTCATCAAAGAAGATGTTAGATCGAATTACTATTTCATGCGAAGAAGGAAAAAAGCAAAGACCAAAATTTTGTGATATACACAAAGGAATAGCAACAGAAGCAAAAGATGAACTTTTTGACAGCAATGACCAACTGCATGAAAGAATGGATAAAAATATTATACTTGGTGATGAAATGAAGTACAGTATTCCTGATAACTCTTTACAGGTAAGTACACACTATCTTGTAAGTAAATGCAGTCAGAATTCAACCTAGAGTAGGAATAGGAAAATCTCTCACAGCATTTTTCTTATTTTTTTAATTCACTTACGAACAACACTGGGAACCAATTAGTGAGTATTGGGTGTAAATGGTAAAAGTGAGTAAAATAAGTAGAATAGGAAAGAACTTATCGGAGTTGTACATAGCTAGAAAAACAAAGCTGCCAATACCAGTGTTGTGCTTTTTCCCAGGCTGTGTGGTATTGTGGCTCAGCCACGTGCCTCTTCTACTTTTTAATGCACACCTAGTAATCCTTACAAAACTATTACATTATAGTGGAGAACTGTCAGATTTTCAATTGTAGTTTGGCTTTGTGATAGATTTCAAGAAATCCAAGTGTGAACAGAGCTTAATAGTTCTTTCTACTTAAAATACATTTTATGTTAGGTAGGACATAACATAATTTTTCTAAGATGAAACAACTTTTGAGAAAAGTTCACACTTAAAGAAGCACTCGTTTTTTTCTTCTATAACTGCACCGAATTGTCACAGTTCTGCATTTTGCATATATACAGTGCACCTATTTGCATGTATTTTAACCTCCTGTTTTCTTCTTTTCATCCTCCATCTTGATTCTTAGCTTTCACCCTGCATGATCATCATTTCCTTTATATTATCCTAAATAATTTAATACATTATAAATCTACAATAAGGGGGCTGAACTGTGTCTCCTACAGTATTACTGTGTAGTAGGCACTGTGCAGTCATCATCATTATCTTTGAAATGAGATCCTGTACTCCCTCGTCCCTTTTCAGCACTTCAGATCATCAGTCCGTGTCAGTTCATCATACAAGAAGTTCCGGTGACTGAGATGATGACCCTCTTGAGAGAACATAAAGTCATGTAGTTCCCAGGGGGGTAACCATTTCATCGCCTGACCTAACTGAAGAAAAGTTAATCATGAATTTCCAGAAAGAAACAGCAAAATAAGGGAGTTACAGCTAAATTTTATATAGTAGGGGACTGCTGACAGGATGCATTAAAAATAAGAAACCTAGAAAGCTTTGACACGGTGTTTTAGGTGCTCAGAAACTGAATGTGGCAATTATTTTACGTGCCCCAGATAACATTTAACTTGTACATTGAGTATATGAATATGGGATCGCTCACAATGCTGTATTTCTGGGTTGAGTGTGATCTGGCAAAACATTGGTTAGCACTCCGACTAATGTTATACTATAAGGCCAAGTAAGTGTCAATTTTTCCTCAGACCAAGCAGGTCTGACGAAAAAATTGTTGCATGTTTTAGTTGAATCTGATTTACGGATTGCATTCGGCCATGGAAGTCAATAGGTTCATTGAAAACATTGGACTGCACTCATACGACATCTGAGTGCAGTACGATTATTATGGACTGACACAATAGAAAACATGGAGAAAAATGTTTTTGCCATCTTCTCCCAATCCAAGAAAATCAGATTACACTATGATCATACTCTGCTTTGGGTTTCATCAGAGTGATTTGTGCATAATTGGCCTTAGTGTCTTGGCTGACAAAAAAATTTGATTCAGGAAATTTTTTTGTAGTATTCAATTTTCCTCAAACTGATTCACTCATCTCTAATCAACCGTCAGTGATATGACTTGGAGGAGTCATGGTGGAACTAAATATTTGAAGGAATTTGTGAGATCAGTGTGAGTTAACAAGTTTGTATATACTGTATAGAACATGATATACGATATACATTTTTTATCCAATCTAAGACAGCTTTAATATATGGACACTATAAATTACAGACTTCACATGAAAATTTTTCCTCAAATATAATGGAAGCTGCAGAAAACCTCATTGTAGGCCTAAATGCTCTTAAAGAGGAAATCAGACATGCTCCTAAATCCCAACTGATAGAAAAGAGTGTGCAACAAATTATGGAGAAAGATCCGAAACAACAGAGGCCTACAGAAGGTAGTTCCAGAGTAGACTGTGAGAACAAGTCATCTTCATCATCAGTAAGAAAAAATATGGAAACTTTAGAAGACAATAAAAAGCATGATGGAAGGTACACGTGTGCTGCTCCTCAAAATCTATCTATCTAGTTATCTATCTATCTATCTATCTATCTATCTATCTATCTATCTATCTATCTATCTAATAGCCACCATGTTCTTTAAGTTATAATGCATGAACTTTATGTTAATTTAGCCCAGGTGAACAGTCTGACCTTATACCTTGTCCAATGACTAGAGAAGTCTCTTGGGAATTACATCCTCAATGCTCTCAAGGTTGTAACCATGCCAAGCTTTGGGATTCTGAAGTCACAAAAGAACATTTTTCAGGCAGGATTATGGCTGGAACAGATTATGTAAGTAATATACACCTAAGGGGGAATCACAAAACTGAGGTAAATGTTTGGCCTACTACTGATATTGGACATGTATATAACAAGAACCATTTTTACAGCCTGCTGTGTCAGAAAACACATCAACAGAAGATAAAAGTGAATCTTTGAACAGTGGCTTAAAATGTTTAGACGAGAAACCAGCAACATTAAAACTAGAGCCTCTGGATCAAAAAGCACAGCAAGCTGCGGATACAGGGGACATTTCACATACGAGTGCGGAGATAACACAGGCTGACTGTCATCAGGAAGATGATCAGACGTTTCCATTAGAAGACAAAGTAGAATCTGGTGAAGACAGCAGCACAGCGCAAGAAGGTAGAGGGGAAACAGCTGTGTCAATGGTGGACAGTTCATCTGAAGATGGCTCAACTGAACAGGTACATTTAGCATTACTATTGAATAATTACTTTAGATTGACTTATACTGACAAGTATATTCTCAACTTAGTCCTGACACCCAGTATTAGGGACAGGTCAATTGAGGGAAACAATAGCCCTCGCAAATCTTGCATGTATGCAATAGTAATATTAACCTAATGGTAGAGAAACATCTAAGTTCTCACTCAATGCGGGAGAGACACTGAGTTCAGATATGCGCGTCGCGGGCGGAGGGGTGGGAACGCCGCTCGCCTGGAATCGCTGGCGCTCAGGTCCGGTGCTTCTGCTCCTGGGTGGCTCAAGCACGGTGCCGGACCCGGGGCTCGAGCAGCGCCTCCTCACCCACGAGTGAAAAGGGGAGGTTTTTGGTGGATATTTGGGGATGTCGGTCGTGACGCCACCCACGGGTTGTGGTGATGGTGGGCACCACCGCTGCTGGTGAGCGATGGCGGGGAGCAGCTGAGGTGTTGACCCCTCTGTGGTTAGGGGCTGTTGGTCCCGGGGCACCGGTTGGGGAGGTAGGGAGGAGGTATAGGTGCAGGTGCCGATGCGGGGAGGCAGCGTTGGCGCGGGTGCAACGTTGCGGTGCAGCGCGGTGCCGGATGGCACTGTTGTACTCACTCAGACACAGAAGGACAGAGTCTCTGGTAAACCAAATGGCTGGATGGACGGGGCCCACAGCCGGCTGCAGTGTTCTCACTCTCCCTGGACGGGTTGATGGTGGCTGTCGTTTTCCTGCACCTGTGTAAGTGTATTTGACTCCTATGGCTTCCCACGGGTAGTCCGCTCCCCGGCGTGTATGTGTCGGGAGAGCCCGTTTGCCCGCAAGCGCTGGCCCTTGGATCTCTGGCCCTTGGCGGTGGCACTTATCCGGATGGGTTGGACTGTTGCCTTCTGACGCGACTTAGGTGGGAATGAACCCCTGAGGTCCAGACCACAATCAGATAATTTGACCTTTTCGGCGGCTCCTAGCCTAGTCGGGGTCTGAGTACCCTGCCTTTGTGCTTGGCTTCAATCTGCTCCTTGGTTCGGTACCGGCGGGCCACCACCCGACCCTGGTCCTACGGTTCCGCTGACCTACACCAACTCCTGCAGATGGCCACCACTGTCTGCCGACCTTGCTGAACGTGCCTGGGCTCCAACCCAGACACCAACAGTCCTTCACTCCTCTCCCTTTCACTGCCTACCACAATCTGCTGTCTTTTCCCGCCTCCAGGCCTGTGAACTCCTCGGTGGGTGGGGTCAACTGCCTGGCTCCGCCCCACCTGGTGTGGACATCAAGCCTGGAGGGTGGCAACAAGGATTTTGATTGACTAGTGTCACCCACCCAGGGGAGGGTGTGTGTGTGTGGTGTTAGTGTACTGTGACCCCTGGGGGTCCAGGGCGTCACATGTGCATAGTGGGGAATGTGTATAACCCGTTATACAGAGTTTGACTTGGATTGTTAAAGGGAACCTGTTATTAGATTTGACAACTATAGGCTGTGGCCACCACCAGTGAGGCTTACATACAGCATTCTAGAATACTGTATATAAGAACCCAAGCCGCTCTGCTGAATGCAGAAGAACGTATTGTAGTGCACATGCACGGGCGATCTTTAAACTTTCCTCGTGCCTGCGCATTACAATACTTTGATCTGCCGTCAGCAGGGCAGATCACAGTGTGCCTGCACAGGATCACAATGCTGGCCTGTGTGGATAATGTAGCTCACGTTATCCACACAAGGCGCTATAGAAGGAAGACGGAGATCGCAGCAGAGAGGAGGCGCCAGAGAGTAGCGACACCTATCAGACCGGACCGCCCCCTAGGGGAGTATTATAAAAGTGTTTTTATGTTATACAGAGCGGCCTGGGCTCTTATATACAGTATTCTAGAATGCTGTACATAAGAGCTCACTGGTGGTGGCCGCAGCTCAACATCGCCAAATCTGGTGACAGGTTCCCTTTAACACTGAAATTAGTTCCCTTGAGCAGTACTCAATTATTTATTCATACCTAATAGACACTATGAAAGGTGTTGTCCAGTCAAGAAAAAGAAGTTTTGTATCCAGCAACAATGATAAAATTCTCGTTTATTTAAAATATTAAAATTTAGTTAAATAAAATTGCAGCATATCTGACATGTTTAGGAGTCAATTGTAGAATCGTTGTCTAGTCACACCATATTGATCACCTACATACCTAGCAGAAGTCACTACATAGTGCATGAAGCTGCGCTCAACAGTTCTGTTCCATGTGTTTACAGCTCGCTTACAGACCAAACAACAGTTGATCGGAGGGGGTTTCCAGTGTTAGACCACCACTAATCTCGTACGGATAATGTTATTCTGCACACCTCACCCCGCCGATCAGTTGTTCTTGATGCAAGAGGTATCAGAAGGCAGCCTGAAATGCTCAGTACCACAGCTGCTCCATCTACTGATAGTGGCTGCGGCTGGGTACTGCACATCCGCCTCCTATTGATTTGAATGACATCATCCTGGAAAGACAACTGGATGTTAAAAAAAAAATTGGAACCTGAGAGAACATCCACATGGATGGGATAACCCCTGACGAAGCTAGTGAAGTAATGACACACATAGTGTAGTAGATAATACGGGGAGCTGGGTACTCTCATTTTCTATGGCAGTCAATGCAATGGTGGCAACTGTTTGTTGACGACTATTTACATTATGCACTTGTGATCTAGTGTTAGGATGATTTATACATATTGTTCTTTTCGTTTTATAAGGCGCAGTAAATTATAAGACACACATCAAATTTAGAGAAAAAAAAGAATATGGGGTCTGTCTTATAATCAGGTGCTGTCTTACCAGAGGGGTGGGGGTGGCAGCAGTGGTGGAGCGGTGTCACAGGAGGCAGAGGCGGTAATGAAGTGGGGCGATGCTGCGGGCGTTGCAGCGAGTCTCCAAGATGCTCGCTGCAGGCGCTGTAAGGCAGGAGGAGCATGCGCACATAAAGCTATAGGTTCAAGACAAGCCAAAATCTCATCTGCGAATGCTCCACCTACAGGCGCCATTTTTCGTAAGCCTGCTGCAGGGAATCAATGGGCTGGAGGCAGCGCGTGTGCAGATGAGATCTTGAACCGAGAGCTTCATCTGCGCACGCGCCGACTCCAGGCGCCATTATTTGAAGCCTGCATCACCTACAGCGCCCCTTGCCTCACCGTCTGCAGCCCAGCACCAAACCCACAGCACAGCCCACCACCCGCAGCATAACCTGCCACCCGCAGCAAGCCCACAGCATCTCCCCTGCCTCCTATGCCCCTCTCCACCACTCCTGGTAAGCTACATTCGGATTATAAGACGCACCACTCATTTTCCTCCCAAATCCGAAAAATGCAGTATTTGTATTTGTCTTAACTATCCATTGTCCCCTTAGTATAGTGCCAGATACTATTGTGTAGATATTATTGCTTTGTGTCCCCATATTATTTTGGTGACATTCCTGTAGGATTATTATATCCTCTCCCAATATATTTGGAAACGAAATTTTCCAGTCCAACATGTTTTTAAGTGTTTTTAATGAAATATTCCTGTTGTGTTTGTCGGATTGATGTATTTGTTAATAAAGATCATGCTTTTACATAATATGATTTGGGGGGACATGTTTTGTTACCAGGCAGCTTTTTCTCCTTTTTTTTTTACATTATTTTATGTGTTTGGACTGTTAGCACCTCAATCTGTACAGTTATTTGTGATTATTTTTGTGGTGCCCGCTGGCCTTTTCACCCTGAGAACACGGTATACCAACTTTCAAACAACTCCAATAACTCATGCAGATAAGGGTGCTTTACACGCTGCGACATCGCTAGCGCGATAGCTCCCGCCCCCGTCGCTCGTGCGACATTTGATGCTCGCTGCCATAGCGAACATTATCGCTATGGCAGCGTCACACGCACATACCTTGTCAGCGACGTCGCTGTGACCGCCGAACAATTCCTTCCTCAAGGGGGAGGTGCGTTCGGCGTCACTAAGCAGCTGGCCAATAGAATCGGAGGGGGCGGAGATGAGCGGGACGTAACATCCCGCCCACCTCCTTCCTTCCTCATTGCCGGCGGCCTCAAATACGGTGAGGTTCCTCGTTCCTGCGGTGTCACACATAGCGATACGTGCTGCCGCAGAAACGACGAACAACCTGCTTCCTGAAAAAACAACGATATTTGGGAACTGGACAGCGTGTCAACGAGCAACGATAAGGTGAGTATTATCGCTCGTTAGCGGTCGCTCATACGTGTCACACGCAACGACGTCTCTAACGAGAGCGGATGTGCGTCACGAATTCCGTGACCCCAACGATATCGCGTTAGCGATGTCGTTGCGTGTAAAGCGCCCTTTAGTTTTTAGGCACATAGTAAAAAAACAACAGGCAGGTAATTTCTAATAGAGGCAACTACTTGCCTGTTATACCCGGCACCAGCACAGAGCGGTTTTTGACCACTTCTACCTGCGATTCAACTGCTCCACATCAAAAGAGTAGCTCTTCTTCTAGGTTACTTTGTCAACGGAGCATGACTGTCCACATTATTCTGATTGTCCTCCGTCTCTCGCAGTTAGGCAGCAAGTAGCCAGTTGTTCGCATGACATCGGCAGTCACCCCCTGTCAACAGAGCTGAGCACAACAGAATCCATCACTCAGTTGGTGATGTTAGCGGAAACCTCTGAATCTACGGTAGTAGTGGTCTGTGACCCCTCTATGCCAGCGGAGAGTGGTGCTGAGCACTAGTGTTGAGCGGACCCGAACTTTAAAAATCCGGATCCGCGCGGTTTCAGAGTCCGATCCGGGTATAACCCGGACCCGGGTATCCGGCTGCACGATCCGTATCCGTTTTTTTTTTTCCTCTCTCTCTCTCTCGTCCCCGGATCCGCTCCCCATTGACTTATATAGGTCCGAACTCCGGATCGGATCCGGACTTATTGTTCAACCCGAGGCGGATCCGCCGGATCCGGATTATGACAAGTCCGCTCAACTCTACTGAGCACAACTCTCTAGTGTATGAAGTAAAGATCTGAAATCTCACTAGATAATTTTGTCTCTCAAGCTGCCTCATTCACCCTTCATGAGGAGTTAGTCCCATTGATTATTACTGTGAACAACTAGAGTATAGCTACAATTGACAAAATCTTTCACCTCTTATATTGGATGTATGCTTTATTGAACCTTGGATTTAGATGACCCTTACATTATATTCTCATTCCGAAACATTCAGGGTTCTGCAGACAAGCTGGCTATGACATTTTTAGAGGCAGCTCATAATTTAATTGGTGAATTGATCCCTGGGAAAGAAGATGCAGGCTTGTCATCAATGAGGAGAGTTGTTGTTATACTCACGGATTCCGAGAATGGTGATCTCATTTTGGGCCAAGGCGAAGAATCATCTGAAGCGAGTGGGAGTATCAGTGCTTTGGAGGTAAGTGGTTAACTGTTGATTGCTCTTATTGGCTTAATTGTACAGGATAGCTAGATCATCTGGATTTGTCACATGATGTTACTGTTGCTTGTTATAGGCACCCTTTCCGCATTTAGAAGGAAAGACTGAGTACATGAGCAAAGCAATAAACAGATTATATAAAACCTGAAACAGAAATTTATTGTAGTGTTTTGTTACAATTTAGACCACTAGTGATGATTTAACTGACAATATTATTTGTAATGATCAATACCATTACCAATATTCTTTTTTTAATACATTAGTGAAATGGGTAGGACACATTAAAATAATTAACACTTTAAATGTACTGTATGTAAAGTGTCACATTTCATTGTGACCCATTGTTTTAAGTTAGAGCTTATTTTATAGGAGTCTTCAGCTGAAGAGTCCCAAGTTGTCCTTCTCAAAGGTGAGGAAGAGACTGATGACCATATTCGTGTTCCAGTAAGCAGCAGTCAAAGAGATTCCAGGGAACTACATGCTGATTGTCTCCTAAGTGCCAGCCATGCCAATCTTTGGGAGGATTGTCCAGAAGGCAAACCAACTACAATGCTAACAGAAGTAGATATACAGGTATCCCTCTGAAATCAAAACTTTGCATAAGAATATACACTCTTCAATACTGAAATTGTAACACCAAGAAGAAAATGTTGTAGAATTATGGAAATCACAGGATCAATAGACTTGTTTCTGATGTCCAAATCATGAAAGAACGAAAACAACATTTTAAAACGTCTTAATTTATTCAGTATCAAATATGAGTGCATGGGCAAACATACAAACACTTAAGGGGGCTTTACACGCTACGATATCGGTAATGTTTTATCGTCGAGGTCACATTGTTAGTGACGCACATCCGGCGTCATTAACGATATCGCAGTGTATGACACGTACCTGCGACCTTAAGCGATCTCAAAAATGGTGAAAATCGTTCACCATGGAGAGGTCGTCCCAAACTCAAAAATCGGTAAGGGTTGCTTTTCGTTGTGGTTCGTCGCTCCTGCGGCAGCACACATCGCTGTGTGTGACACCGCAGGAGCGAGGAACGTCTCCTTACCTGCCACCGGCCACAATGCAGAAGGAAGAGGTGGGCGGGATGTTTACATCACGCTCAGCTCCGCCCCTCCGCTTTGATTGGCCGGCCGCTTAGTGACGTCGCTGTGATGCCGAACGTCCCTCCCCCTTGAGGGAGGGATTGTTCGGCAGTCACAGCGACGCCGCCGACCAGGTAAGTGCGTGTGACGCTGCCGTAGCGATAATGTTCGCTGCGGCAGCGATCACACGATTTCGCTTGCACGACGGGGGCGGGTACTTACATGCTCGATATCGCTAGAAATTGCTAGCAATATCGTCCACGTGTAAAGCCACCTTTACACTCCTTGAGTGATAATGAAATTATTAAAGAGGTTGTCCACTATAAGTGAAGTTAATAAAGAGGTTGTCCACTAATTAAACATTGTTGACCTATCCATGAAATAGGTCATCCATATCCAATAGGCCAGGGTCCGACACCCCACAACCCCGCTGATCAGCTATACTACACATCCACCTCCTATTAATTTGAGTAGGAGGCAGATGTACCTGGCAGCAGTCATTATCAGAAGACAGGGCAGCTCCAAGACTGAGCATTTCTGGCCACGTGCTGCCGCCACTGGCTCCGAGAACAGCCGATCAACAGGAGGTCATCAATGTTTAAGTAGTGGACAATATCTTTAATAGCTGTCTGAGGAATGCTTTGCCCCACTGAATGCAATTGGGCTTGCAAATAATCAAAATCTTCTGTTGGCAGATCCTTTTGTAGTTGCCAACTACTAGGTGTACTGAATGGAAGATAAGTCAGGAGATGCTGCAGGCCATAACAGCATGTTCAGGCCATGCAGGATTCTCACAGTAACACGAGCAAAATTAAGACTGGCGTTGTTTTGAAAACACCTGGCTCCTACGAAACTTTGGAGAAATGGCTGTAACATTGGTTCCAGTAGTAAATGAATGTAACTCCTAGCTGTTAGTGTACCTAAAATGAAGACTAGTGGGGTCGGCTATCGTACATTATACCATCACACACCATTATCCTGGGAGAAGGACTGGTGTGATGTTTCTTTGTGAAGGCATCATCATGACATTACCCACATGGTTTCATCAAATATAAGCAATGGCATATAGAGATCCATTCTGTTCTGCAAGTGAAATTAGACAGCACATACCAAACCTAAGGCATCAAACAGTATCTACACAAACCATCAGGAGGCATTTGGCTGTGAAACAGTCATCCAGCTCCAGGTGTTCTTCCTTACACCACCATTCTCAAAGGCTATCATGGTGCAGAGTGAGTCATCAATGGAGGCAAGAATGGAAATCTATACTCCTCAATGATAAGTCTGACTTTTGTCTTGGATTCTTTGATAGTGAGAGCTGGGTTTTGAGATCACGTGGCAACACCATAAAGAGGCCTTAACGAGGAAATCTGAAAGTGTCCAAAGAGCCATTTTTCAACATGACAGCGCTAGACAAAGATTCCTCTTTTTAATGTAGCCTACATATGCTACAATGACCTGCATCACCTCCGGACTTGTCTCCTATTGAGTACATCTGGGACATCATTGGTAGATAAGTGCAAAGGGAGCTGCTGTTACGTCCGGGTGGTGGAAACACTGGACCGTACACCAGATTCCCCTGGTGAGGCAGCCAGGCCGGTCACCCCGCCAGAGGGCATTGATGCACGGCCTCCGAAGCACTACTGGTAGCAAGACAGTCCGTATGAGAGCTGGAAAGTAGATGTCCCTGGGAACACAGAGTTCTAGACGGTAGTCCGGGTGACGAGGCTCAGGGTCCAAGGCCGGGTTGTAGGGTCAGGCGGAATCCGGAACCTGCTGAGCGAGAGGACAGGTCACCAAACGGAGCCAGGGACCGGAGACTGGCGGAGCTGAAGAGGTGGTGGAACATCCGCCAAAGTCACCGTCAGGAGTACTGGAACGGACGTGGTCAGGACCAGCTGGCGTGGCAGGACAGGCTCTGTGAGACAGATAGGGGTTAATACTGGACAAATCATTACGGGGACCTGAACTCCTAGTCTACTAAACACGTAGAACAGGCCCCGCCCACCAGGACAGAGAATCCTAATATACCCTGTACATGTCTATGCAATATCCTGTTTCTGGGTGCTGGCCCTTTAAGAGAGGGTCAATGACGAGGCCCGTGTGCCAGAAGCCAGTACAGGAAGCGGTGCAGAAGAAGCAAGAGTGCCCGGCTGTGTGTCCCGTGTTGCAGAGGAGCGACGGGAGCGGGAAGCAGGACACATGGGGGGTGCAGGTGAGGGAGAGGAAGCCGGGACCGGAGTGGTGAGCAGGGGACGCCGTCGGGAACCGGAGAGCGGGCCACGGGGACCGGAGAGCGGGGCACGGGAACCGGGAAGAGTGACAGTACCCCCTCCCCCACGCCCCCCTCCCCGCAACCGGGACAGGAAGGCACGTATCAGAGGAGTGCCAACATTCTCCCGGGGCTCCCAGGACCTGTCCTCGGGGCCATAACCCGCCCAGTCCACCAGGAAGTATTGCCGACCTCGCACGGTCTTCATGGCCACGATATCCCTTACCGCATAGATGTCATCGTCAGTGATGGGAGGAGGAGCAGTACTGGCCTCAGCGGAGAAGGGACCAAGGACAACAGGCTTGAGCAAGGAGACATGGAAGGAGTTGGGTATCCGCATCGTGGCCGGGAGCTGCAGCTTGTAGGAGACTGTATTGATCTTGCTGATGACTTTAAACGGCCCGATGTAACGAGGACCCAACTTGTACGATGGCAGCTTCAATCGGACATATTTGGGGCAAGCCAGACCAGATCACCTGGGGAGAAACACGGGGGATCCAGGCGCCTCTTGTCTGCATGTCTCTTCATCTGCAAGGAAGCACGCTCTAGGGAAGTCTTGACAGAGTTCCATATAGCTGAGAAGTCCCGGACTAGAGCATCTGCAGCGGGGACATCTGAAGCCGAGGATACTGGTAACGGGACGGAAGGCTGAAGTCAGTAAACGACCTGGAAGGGAGAGCTGGAGGTGGACTCGCTGATGTGCTGGTTATGGGAGAATTCAGCCCAAGGAAGGAGCGTGGACCAATCGTCGTGATGGATGTTGACGTAGTGGCGCAGGAAGGAGGTCAGGATCTGATTGACTCGTTCCACTTGGCCATTCGACTGAGGGTGGTAGGCCGAAGAAAAGTCCAGGGATACAACCAGATGTTTGCAGAGGGCCCTCCAGAAGCGTAAATGTATGTATGTATGTATGTATGTAAATGTATGTACCAGAATGTATGAATCAAGCTGCATACAAGGTTATCCTGGAAAAACAGTTGCTTCCTTCTGCTTAAGCAATGTTCCCCAACTCTGAGAACTGTTTTTTTCCAGCAGGACAATGCACCATGCCACACAGCTAGGTCAATCAATGTGTGGATAAAGGACCACCACATCAAAATCCTCTCATGGCCAGCCCAATCTCCAGACCTGAACCCCATTGAAAACCTCTGTAAGGTAATCAAGAGTACTATGGATAGTCACACGCCATCAAACAAAGAAGAACTACTTAAATTTTTGCGCCAGGAGTGGCATAAGGTCACCCAAAAGACTGGTGGAAAGCATGCCAAGACACATGAAAGCTGTGATTAAAAAATCATGGTTATTCCACAAACTATTGATTTCTGAATGCTTCCTGAGTTAAAACATTATTAGTATTGTTGTTTCTAAATGATTATAAACTTGTTTTCTTTGCATTATTTGAGGCCTGAAAGCAATGCATTTTTTTTTGTTATTTTGACCATTTCTCATTTTGCAGAAAATAAATACAACATTTTTTGCTTTGAAATTCAGATACATGTTGTAAGTAGTTTATAGAATAAAAGAACAATTTATATTTGACTCAAAAATATACCTATAGAGAAGAATCAGAAAAACTTAAAATTTGGAAGTGGTCTCTTAATTTTTGCCAGAGCTGTATGTATATATGTGTGTGTGTATATATATATATATATATATATATATATATATATATATATATATATATATATATATATATATATAATGTATATGTGTGTATATATATATATATATAATGTATATGTATATGTGTGTATATATATATATATATATATATATATATATATATATATATATATATATATATATATATATACACATCTATACACAGTACAGACCAAACGTTTGGACACACCTTCTCATTCAAAGAGTTTTCTTTATTTTCAGGACTCTGAAAATCGTAGATTCCCATTGATGGCATCAAATCTATGAATTAAAACGTGTGGAATGAAATACTTAAAAAAGTGTGAAACAACTGAAAATATGTCTTATATTCTAGGTTCTTCAAAGTAGCCACCTTTTGCTTTCATTACTACTTTGCACACTCCTGGCATTGTCTTGATGAGCTTCAAGAGGTAGCCACCAGAAATGGTTTTCCAACAGTCTTGAAGGAGTTCCCAGAGATTCTTAGCACTTGTTGGCCCTTTTGCCTTCACTCTGCGGTCCAGCTCACCCCAAACCATCGCCATTGGGTTCAGGTCTGGTGACTGTGGAGACCAGGTCATCTGGTATAGCACCCCATCACACTCCTTCTTGGTCAAATAGCCCTTATACAGCCTGGAGGTGTGTTTGAGGTCATTGTCCTGTTGAAAAATAAATTATGGTCCAACTAAACGCAAACCGGATGGAATAGCACATAGCTGCAAGATGCTGTGGTAGGCATGCTGGTTCTGTATGCCTTCAATTTTGAATAAATCCCCAACAGTGTCACCAGCAAAGCACCCCCACACCATCACACCTCCTCCTCCATGCTTCACGGTGGGAACCAGCCATGTAGAGTCCATCTGTTCACCTTTTCTACAAAGACACGGTGGTTGGAACCAAAGATCTCAAATTTGGACTCATTAGACCAAAGCACAGATTTCCACTGGTCTAATGTCCATTCCTTGTGTTCTTTAGCCCAAACACGTCTCTTCTGCTTGTTGCCTGCCTCCTTAGCAGTGGTTTCCTAGCTGCTATTTTACCATGAAGGCCTGCTGCACAAAGTCTCCTCTTAACAGTTGTTCTAGAAATGAGAAGGTGTGTCCAAACCTTTGGTCTGTACTGTGTGTGTATGTATATATATATATATATATATATATATATATATATATATACATATATATAAAAATAATTATATTATATATACATATATATATATATGTATATATAATATATTATATATACGTATAATTAATAATATATGTATATATATATATATATATACATATACATATGTTATTATTAAAATATATATATATATATATATTATACACACACTGTATGTATATGTACAGTGGGGGGGGAAGTATTTAGTCAGCCACCAATTGTGCAAGTTCTCCCACCTAAAAAGATGAGAGAGGCCTGTAATTGACATCATGGGTGGACCACAACTATGAGAGACAAAATGAGAAAACAAATCCAGAAAATCACATTCTCTGATTTGGCAAGATTTTTTTTGCAAATTATGGTGGAAAATAAGTATTTGGTCAATAACAAAAATTCATCTCAATATTTTGTTATATATCCTTTGTTGGCAATGACAGAGGTCAAACGTTTTCTGTAAGTCTTCATAAGGTTACCCACTGTTTGTGATATGTTGGGCCATTCCTCAATGGAGATCTCCTCTAGAGCAGTGATGTTTTGGGCCTGCCGCTGGGCAACACGAACTTTCAACTCCCTCCAAAGGTTTTCAATGGGGTTGAGATCTGGAGACTGGCGAGGCCACTCCAGGACCTTCATATGCTTCTTAAGAAGCCACTCCTTCATTGCCCTGGTGGTGTGCTTGGGATCATTATCATGCTGAAAGACCCAGCCGTGTTTCATCTTCAATGCCCTTGCTGATGGAAGGAGGTTTGCACTCAAAATCTCACAATACATGGCCCCATTTATTCTTTCATGTACACGGATCAGTCATCCTGATCCCTTTGCAGAGAAACAGCTCCAAAGCATGATATTGCCCCCCCCCCCATGCTTCACAGTAGGTGTGGTGCTCTTTGGATGCAACTCAGCATTTTGCCTCCTCTAAGCATGATGAGTTGTCTTTCTACCAAACAGTTCTACTTTTGTTTCATCAGACCATATGACATTCTACCAGTACTCCTGTGGAGCAAAATTCAGATGGGCCCTGACATATACTGGTTTAAGTAGGGGAACACATCTGTCACTGCAAGATCTGAGTCCCTGGCGGCGTAGTGTGTTACTGATGGTAGCCTTTGTTACAGTGGTCCCTTCTCTATGCAGGTCATTCACTAGGTCCCCCGTGTGGTTCTAGGATTTTTGCTCACCGTTCTTGGGATCATTTTGACCCCATGGGGTGAGATCTTGCGTGGAGCCCCAGAATGAGGGAGACTATCAATGGTCTTGTATGTCTTCCATTTTCTTATTAATGCTCCCACAGTTGATTTCATCACACCAAGTTGCTTGCCTATTGCAGATTCAGTCTTCCCAGCCTGGTGCAAATTGTTTCTTCAGTGAGGAAATAGATGAACTTTAGTGCCACCTATTGGAGGTAGCAATCTTAAAAGTCAAAAGTGACCCTTTTTATGAGCCTTGTTATATGACTTAGGATTTATGCCAGATCAGAACTATTTGCATATTTCCCAGAGGAGCATTGCGGCTTAAAGTCTCCTCACCACTGGCATGCTGGAATGGTGTGTCAGCCTCCAAAAGGAGCATAGCTTCACGTTATATCAACATTGACTCTAAAACCCAATGAAACTGTCTCACACACACACACACACACACACACACACACACACATACTAATGCAATCTTACAGACAGATTGTTTAGCAGGTAATATAGTACAGTGAATTCAAGGGAAGTAACATAAATCTGTACACAGTTTCCCTTCCTATATACAACTTTACAAGGATAATAAGAGGGAAAGAATGATTTAGAGCTTTATATGAGGCAAACACACTTCTAAGAGTTTAGGGTTTGGAGGGATATAAATTTGAGTTGTGCTAACATTTATGAAAAAATATTTCAAATTATAAAACACTTAAAGGGGGTATTTCATGTCTTTGAGGAGTGCACTGCGCCCTAGATTCCCTGCCTCCTGCTTGCCATGGGTAGAGCCCTCTCGAAAGATTGTGTGTTTAGACCAGCAGCATGGTTGCACCTCTGTCCCAAACTGTAAGTTCTTAAATTCTGCAAGCAGAGGCAGATTTGCATTTGCAGCTATAAAGCAGCGTGGAGGCACTGAAGGTGGCTGGATTCAACTATCTACATAGATTCAGAGCATAGGTTACAATGCACTATAGCAAAAAGCTTGCCAAAACAGAGACCGGTCACTGCTGACACGGTAGATCACAGTGGTAACCAAAGTGGTGTTTTTACAAGCACTTTGCATTTTTACCCCTTTAATAAGTTGAAAATAACCCCTAAATTTTCATTGCATCATCCGGATATATGAATAGTTATTAGAACCAACATAAAATTGTTAGATAATAATAACGTGTTGTAGTTTAGCATTGGTAATGTCTAACTATGTATTTATTATGCTATCAACAGCCACCAATTCATGACACAGAGGATGTTGAGCAGATGACACGCCATTCACATGGCTGTGACAGCATTAGGGAATCACAATGTAAGAAAAAGGCAGAAAAAGAAAATCAAATCAACATATTGACCTCCGAGAAGCTTGACTCTTCAGATTACTTTGTAACAATAAAGGATGAAACTTATCAGGTACCAAGCAAAATGGGAGCAGTAACAGAATATACCTTTCTACCCACCAATAAAGAAATAGGGGACACTGATATACCGAATATACAGGCACCTATGTCTAATGTGGATCAAAAGACTAAAAATGAGGACAAAAATAAGGATGTTGATGAGGCCAGATCAAACCCAGCACATTACGCTGACAATGGAAATATTACAATAAATGTATCCACAAGTGAGAGAGGAAATCCACTGACACAGGCTGGGATGGATGACACCATGATGACAGACAGTGAGGCCAAAGGAGCAGCCGAGAAACAATACAAGGAATCAAGAAAAGAGGAAGAAACAGAAACTGGAATCTCAACCACTGGAAACGTCAACAAAAGTAAATCAGTCTATTCAAAACCGGAAGCGATAAGTGATGAAAATTTTTTGTGTACTGGATATGACTATATGAGCAATGGAGATAAATCAGATGAAACCGATGACAGTATTAAACCTTTACGGTCCCAGCTAGTAAGTGATGAAGTCAAACTCTATTTTTAAAGTAGAAATTACGTAAACAGGAAATATACTTACACCAAGTGTGAGTCTACTTATTTTTGTGAAACAGTCTTGTACAAATCCTACATCATACAGAGAAGTTAATTTCCTTTTGAGGGGGCATGGGTCAAGAAAGACCCCTCGATAATCTTTGTTCACCTGCAGACAATACAGAGGGGAGAGGTTCCTGCGGCAGCCAGGGGTTTTTTTTACATGTAGACATAGGTGATATAGAAATTTGCACTTTTAGTTAAGATCTAGTCTTCATGGGTTATTTGAATAGAAAGTAAATTAATTTAGAATTAAAGATACAATTGGAAAGGGATAGATAAGGAATAATGGAAATAGATCCCTTGGAGGCTACAAATTGTAGTGACAGAGGTCTTAGGGTACTTTCACACTTGCGTTCAGCGGAATCCATCACTATGGAGAATAGCGCAGTCCATTAACGCACTGCGCTATTCTCCATAGACTTGTATGGACGACGCACTGTAACTTGTGAGCGTTGCATCCACTGGACAACGCAGCGTCGTTATTTTGACGCTGCGCCGGGCGGGAGGAACGCAGCATGTAACGTTTTTTTGAGCAGCGCAATCAGTTGGATTTCACTGCGCATGCCCTCTCTGGCACCCTGCACCCGCGTAACCAAGGTAAATATCGGGTAACCAAGCAAAGTGTTTTGCCGATATTTACCCTCGCTACGTGTGCAGGGAGCCTGACACTTCCCCGCTTGGCTACGCCCCCTCCCGCACTCCACTCCGCATGTATGTACATACACACACACACACACACACACACACATACATGATACACACACGCACACTCACCTGTCCTCAGCGCCATGGCCCCGCTCAGCTCCACCCACTCCTCACTCCGCCCCCGCACATATTCTCGGCGGCCAAGCGATCAGCTGATCACCCAGCGGCCGGCTACTGGGAGCGATCAGCTGATCACCCGGCGGCCGGCTACTGGGAGCGATCAGCTGATCACCCGGCGGCTGGCTACGGGGAGCAATCAGCTGACCACCCGGCGACCGGCTGCTGTGAGCGATCAGCTGATCACCCGGTGGCCGGCTACTAGGAGCGATCAGCTGATCACCCGGCGGCTGGCTACTGGGAGCGATCAGCTGATCACCCGGCGGCCGGCTACGGGGAGCGATCAGCTGATCACCCGGCGACCGGCTGCTGTGAGCGATCAGCTGATCACCCGGCGGCCGGCTACTGGGAGCGATCAGCTGATCACCAGGCGACCGGCTGCTGTGAGCGATCAGCTGATCACCCGGTGGCCGGCTACTGGGAGCGATCAGCTGATCACCCGGCGGCTGGCTACTGGGAGCGATCAGCTGATCACCCGGCGGCCGGCTACGGGGAGCGATCAGCTGATCACCCGGCGACCGGCTGCTGGGAGCGATCAGCTGATCACCCGGCGGCCGGCTACTGGGAGCGATCAGCTGATCACCAGGCGGCCGGCTACTGGGAGCGATCAGCTGATCGTTCACAATAGTCTGCCGCCGGTAAACTGTAAAAAACAAAAAAAAAAATCAAAACGGATTCCGTTGTTTTGCAGCATCCGTTGCATCCGTTGTGCCACTATATGCAACACATCCGTTGCATCCGTCACACAACGCAATGCAACAGAAACCGTTCAACGCAAGTGTGAAACTAGCCTTAATTGCCTGCCTTCCTCCCAAAATCATGCAGTATAAACTCAAAATTCTGACACAGAGCCATGGAGCTTCTGTGCAAGGCCAAATTATAATTATATTGCCCATTATGAAATTGGGGCCATGGTTGTTAATTAAGCTAAGCAATGTTTGAAACTTATAGATTATGAATGATAGCTATATTGATTGTTTTCTTCATCACAAGATTGTGACAAGAAATAGCTAATCTTCTGGGACAACTACAGAATAATTCTTTATACATGTAGATATATTTTTGTTTTAATTGAAATATGTGAAAAGGACAAGACAATAAGATAAGAATATTACAAGAGAATATGATTAAAGTGGTTATCCAGGCCTCTGTTTATTTTTCGAATGGGGCTAAAGGCCCAGTCACACTAACCAGCGATCCCAACAACGATACAACCTGATAGGGATTGCTGGAAAGTTGCTAGGAGGTCGCTGGTGAGATGTCACACTAAGCGACGCTCCAGCGATCCCACCAACAACCTGACCTGGCAGGGATCGCTGGAGCGTCGCTACACGGGTTGCTGGTGAGCTGTCACACAGGCAGATCTCACCAGCAACCAGTGACCAGCCCCAGCCAGCAGCGCCGCGTGGAAGCGATGCTGCGCTTGGTAACTAAGGTAAATATCGGGTAACCAACCCGATATTTACCTTGGTTACCAGCGCACACTGCTTAGCGCTGGCTCCCTGCACACCTAGCTACAGTACACATCAGGTTAATTACCCAATGTGTACTCTGCTACGTGTGCAGGCAGCAGGAGCCGGCTTCTGCGGACGCTGGTAACCACGGTAAACATCGGGTAACCAAGAAGCCCTTAACTTGGTTACCCGATATTTACCTTCGTTACCAGCGTCCGCCGCTCTCAGCTGTCAGTGCCGGCTCCTGTTCTCTGCACTCCTAGCCACAGTACACATCTGGTTAATTACCCGATGTGTACTATGGCTACGTGTGCAGAGAGCAGGGAGCCGGCACTGACAGCTGAGAGCGGCGGACGCTGGTAACAAAGGTAAATATCGGGTAACCAAGGTAAGGGCTTCTTGGTTATCCGATGTTTACCGTGGTTACCAGCCTCCACAGAAACCGGCTCTTGCTGCCTGCACATTTAGTTGTTGCTCTGTCGCTGTCACACACAGCGATGTGTGCTTCAGAGTGGGAGAGCAACAACTAAAAAATGGCCCAGGACATTCAGCAACAACCAACGACCTCACAGCAGGGGCCAGGTTGTTGCTGGATGTCACACACAGCAACTTTGCTAGCAACATCGCTGTTACGTCACAAAAGTTGTTCCTTAGCAGTGATGTTGCTAGCGATGTTGCTTAGTGTGACGTGGCCTTAAGACCACCAACATGTAGTTGTTAGCTATCTGCTTATTTTGTTTGGTGCTGATCATACAGACCACTCCTGCCCGTGAATCGTCTGCATCCAATAACATCACATTGACAGAGCAGGTTCTTCTTTTCCTCTTCCCTCTGTGAATGGGTTGTGATTGCAGATGTCATGCTGATTTACAGCCATCTCCTTTTTGCCTAACAGCGGGGGGCCAACTGTCAATCAGCATGACATCATAGTGACACCCCATCAACAAAGCAATCTGGAAGAGAAAGAGCTGCTCTATTGATGTGAAGGTAATGGAAGCAGGAGAATTATCACAGATATCTTTGCCATGCACATTAGCAACTACCTGCCTGTAAGTTCTTAACCTCGTAGATAAAAATAACTAACTAATAAAATCTGTAAAGGGAACCTGTCAGAAGATTTGTCCCCTATAAGCTGCAGCCACCACCAGTAAGCCCCTATTTACAGCATTCTAAAATACTGTATATAGGTGCCCTGGTCAATCTATATAATGTAAAAAACATGTTTTATTATACTCACCTGCAGGATGGTACGGTCAGATAAGCATTACTCGTCTTGATCTGGCTCCTTCCATCTTCTTACGATCACCATCCTCCTTCTTGCGTCATGTGCATGATGTGCACTTCTCTCTGCCATGCCAAGGGAAGATCAAAGTTTTGTAGTGTGCATGTGTGGGTGGTCTTTGACCTTTCCCTGCGTCTGCACATTACAAAACTTTGCTTTGTCTGCAGCAGGGCAAAGAGAAGTGCTCGTCCACAGGACTGCAATGGCAGACACTGTGTGGATGATGTAGGAGGCATCATCCACATGGAGCTGGGAAGGAGGACAGCGATGGAAGGAAGAGAGGAGGCGCAAGACCGAAACCAGTGACACCCATTGGACCTGACCACCCCGCAGGTGGGAATAATAAAAGCTATGTATTAGGTTGTGCATAGCGGCCTGGGCTCTTATATACAGCATTCTAAAATACTGTACATAAGGGCTCACTGATGTTGACCACAACTTATAGGGGACAAATCTGGGGACAGGTTCCCTTTAAGGACAAAATGAATTTACAGAAGGAATTGCTATTTTTTTTATTTAGTTGTGAATTTTCTGTGTTTAGTGTTCCTTTAACCACACTATTTGGAGTTTATATAAAATTCTGAGTGACTTTGTAAACACTTGCCTGTTTTGTAGTCTTTTTGGATACCTGAGATCTTCTTTTTTTGTAACCATTGCCTTTTATGATTGTGGTGCTTTTCCTAGAAACAAACTATTTGTAATTACTTGTATGTGTGCCTTCATTATAATATATCATGTATAATAATCTGTGTAAACAATTGTAATTGTCACTAGAGTCCATATGAAGGGTCTTCTCGTACATCGGTGAAGAGTGTCCTTTCAACACAGGATTTGATCGGTAGTTTGACCTCATTGAAAGATAAGTTGGGGAAGTATGAGAAAATAAGATCAGTGATCTCCGATAAACAGCAGCAATCATCAGAAGATCGCACAAATACTCAGGCAGGTTTGATATTTGTATGATTCTACATGTGTCCAGGATTTCACTTTTGCATTCTATTTCAAAACATTAAAATATTTAATTATGAAACTATTCTACGTTTACTGGATTAATGGAAATCTGAATGGCGAAAATTTGGAGAATAATGATTATGTATACTTGAATGCTGATGTATTCAGTTTAATTCTGTAGGTAATTATGAAGTTGGGGTCATGTTGGCGAATTAACACTAGAAGTCCCATAGAGGGGTCATTTAACATTTCTACCTTTGGAACCCAGAAACGGGTCGAATGACCTGAAGGATTTTAGCTAACATCCTATAATCACCGTCTTTTGTTCTGTAATTAAGGCCATTACTGTCGCACCACAGGAGGTTGTTGTTTTCCATTGAGTTTAGCCATTTAGTTTCTAGTTAGTTAGGTCAATTTTGATTAAGGGTAATTTGATCCTCTTTCGGGACTTCAGGGGGGAGCTCGAAATTTCTGGGACTTCTAGTGTTAAATGGGTTGTTCAACATTAGCAAAACATAGCTGCTGTCTTCTAGAAGCATTGCTTGCTTTTTCTGGTTGCAATGTAGCTCCATTGATGTAAATAGGGAAGAGCTGCACTACCATATGCAAGAATTGGACAGGTGTGGTATTGTTTTGTTGATAAAAATGCCGAGAGCGGGCGGTCATGGGACCGTAACTATGGAATATGCATACTCCTGGCCATATTTTCACTAAGCGTGCTTGGCCTTGCTCAATAGAATTGACTTAAGCAGATAATCCTGACACTGTGCAATGTGCACTGTGAGGAATCACAAGTCTGCAGTCACAGCCAAGCCTGTCTTTACATTTTTCACTGTAAAATGACGTAGAATATTCTTTATGAACACATTTTGTGCTTGGAGGCATTCTCCTCAGTCACTAAATCACATCAAATTTGATAGAAAACAATTCCCTAGATATTCCTGATATGTTGGAATTCAGTAGTCCACAACAAACTATGGAAGTCATCACTCTATATACACTGTTCAGGAGTCAATAGACCATATTTAAAAGTAGTGATTTCACATTAGAAATTAAGGACATTGGAAAAATTAATCTATGCCGCATTCATTATATATTATATTTTTGCGATCAGAGTCAGGGAAAGTTGTAACTGAAGATGACTGTACGATGTGCTTTTAATTGATGGCTCATCCTATTACTTTTTTTTTAGCTAAGCCATTGTTTTGGTATAATTTTGGCTATGAAACCTATGCTAAAAAATTTGCTAATAATTTTCGCATCTACAGTCGATAAAAAGTAGCTTGAACATGAGTAGCTATGGATTTAACTCCTTATTGTTACTGATTTAGGGTAAGTCTTAATTACTTACCATAATGACATGGTTATAACAGCTAAATCGTATCGCATAAAATGTATTTTATTTTAATTGAAATAGAAATTCCCAATCAACTGGCAGCACCAAATTTATTCCAGATATGCTGCCAAATCTAAGCCCTGTCAGTGTAAATTCTAAGTACTCTTCTCTACAACAGGAAGAAGATCCATCTACAAAATGTGAAAACCTGGACCCATGTCCACAACAGGATACCAAGGAAGGGCCCATAATAGATGAAAGCAACATTGAAACTGTTCTTCAAGAGCAAAATCCCCCATTAGATTTCAGAAATGACTCTACGATGGGGGATAAAACTGGATTTAAAGTTAGTATCTAATCACCATAAATGTGTACATGGTTATATGTAAAAAGCTGTACATTATACCTTATTGACACTGGGAAATTTTAGGACAAGACACTGGATGTTCGTTTACTGGCTTGTATAATCAAGCAATTATTTGGCAGAATACTAATCCGGCGGTTGATCTTTCCCCATTTTTCCCCAGGTTCAGCAGCACATCTTTTTACTTAATACATTGTGCTGTCAATAATTATAATAGATTATAATAGATTTTTATGTATGTTTATTAATCAAATCACCCAATGAACTAGCATTTTTCTTGTTCCTCTGGTGATTGCTGACACATTTACAGCAGATAATCAGGTAAGCATGTTCCTAGGACCGCACTTCAGACAAATATCGGCTTATGTAGATGGACCATTACACTCAGAGCTGGGAGAAATAAGAAAATGTGCTCCTCAGACATTTTGTTGAAGGGCAAATTTACCATGAAAGAAACACATATGCCACATAAAAACATAAGAAAAACAGCAAGGTTTAAAAAGAAATAAAAAATAATGCAGTTTTTGTGTCAGTTAAAGTGCTTTTACTTATTGCCTTGTGGCAACAAATTTCCCTAAGTTCCAGACTTATACTATAACATAACTTTTATTAAACCTAAACATAAATCCTACTAAGGCATAATGATAATATAAACAATGTGGATTAAAAATACATGTGCTTAAGAATCTCCTATGAAATATATCTAAAGATCATAAGTAGAGATAAGCAAATACGAGGTTCAATGTTCGTACCAGACACAGACTTTACCAAAAAAAACAATGTTCAAATTTGGAATTTCGGTGCTTTACATATGAACACCACTCACGCAAGCATTGTTGTACTCGGGTACGCTCGGTGCTCGTTTCAGTGCGAGTTGCTTGCAGTGTTTGATCAGGTCAGAATGGGGGTAATAACAGCATGTAGTGTGCACCCCCCCAAAAAAAAATGGAAAAACCCCATTCACCCTCGAAAGTTTTCTGTTTATGGCTGGCTGCACGTGGGTGGAGACCCAGCCTGCCCAATTAGTGACTTCCATTGGGGTTCAAGTCAAGTTTGGGTCCCAAACCGAACTTTATCTAAAGTCTGGCTAAACCTGCCAAACCGAACTTCCACAGGTCTGCTCATATCTAATTATAAGTAGTGATGGGCGAGCACTTAAATACTCGAACTCTCGTTCCTCAATTCAAGCTGGTCAGATGTCTAGACGGACTCAAAACAAGTAACGAGTAGAGTTGAGCGCGGTTCATGGTTCGTGGTTCTCCAGTTCTAGGCTCGAGTGATTTTGGGGGCTGTTCTAGATCGAACTAGAACTCGAGCTTTTTGCAAAAGCTCGATAGTTCTAGAAATGTTCGAGAACGGTTCTAGCAGCAAAAAAACAGCAAATTCCTAGCTTGGTTTCCGCTGTAATAGTGTAAGTCACTCTGTGACTCACACTATTATGAAATTTCAGTGTATTGTGTGCGGGAACAGCGCATTCAGATCACTGCTGTTTGTATAATGGCGATCGCCATTTTTTTTTTTTTTCCTTGTCTTCCTTCCCTAAGCGCGCGCGTCTTGTGGGGCGGGCCAGCATGTCAGCCAATCCCAGACACACACACAGCTAATTGGACTTTTAGCCAGAGAAGCAACGGCATGTGTGATAGGATGTCCATGTCACATGTCCCTGCATTATAAAACCGGACATTTTCCTCCAGCACGCCATTATCTCTTCTGCGTCCTTGGTGTCAGACATCACAGGGGCAGCTCCGTCCTGAGTCCTATCGCCGATATTGGATACGCTGGACAGCATAGGGATAGCACTATCTATCAGTCCTTTTAAGGGCTCGTACGGGCAGGGTCAGAGTTAAGGTGACAGGTCCTGAAAACAGCGACAGCGTCTGTGTAGCAAAGGTCAGGGATTTCGTCGCTGCATTTCCCCATTAGGAGGGAATAGAAAGGCAGGCTTCCATTCCTCTACCCAGACCCACAATCCTGGCACTGTACCCTCCTGTCCTCTGCACACTCCAACTCATTATAACTAAGCCATTATACTAGCAAACACTCAGTGTACCTAGTGCCATCCTAAACGTGGCTATTGGACTTTGCTATAGTCCCACTAGTGCAAAGACATTTGCAGCACCTCTGCCTGCATTGCACACTCCAACTCATTATAACTAAGCCATTATACTAGCAAACACTCAGTGTACCTAGTGGCATCCTAAACGTGGCTATTGGACTTTGCTATAGTCCCACTAGTGCAAAGACATTTGCAGCACCTCTGCCTGCATTGCACACTCCAACTCATTATAACTAAGCCATTATACTAGCAAACACTCAGTGTACCTAGTGGCATCCTAAACGTGGCTATTGGACTTTGCTATAGTCCCACTAGTGCAAAGACATTTGCAGCACGTCTGCCTGCATTGCACACTCCAACTCATTATAACTAAGCCATTATACTAGCAAACACTCAGTGTACCTAGTGGCATCCTAAACGTGGCTATTGGACTTTGCTATAGTCCCACTAGTGCAAAGACATTTGCAGCACCTCTACCTGCATTGCACACTCCAACTCATTATAACTAAGCCATTGTACTAGCAAACACTCAGTGTACCTAGTGCCATCCTAAACGTGGCTATTGGACTTTGCTATAGTCCCACTAGTGCAGAGACATTTGCAGCACCTCTGCCTGCATTGCACACTCCAACTCATTATAACTAAGCCATTATACTAGCAAACACTCAGTGTACCTAGTGGCATCCTAAACGTGGCTATTGGACTTTGCTATAGTCCCACTAGTGCAAAGACATTTGCAGCACCTCTACCTGCATTGCACACTCCAACTCATTATAACTAAGCCATTATACTAGCAAACACTCAGTGTACCTAGTGGCATCCTAAACGTGGCTATTGGACTTTGCTATAGTCCCACTAGTGCAAAGACATTTGCAGCACCTCTGCCTGCATTGCACACTCCAACTTATTATAACTAAGCCATTATACTAGCAAACACTCAGTGTACCTAGTGGCATCCTAAACGTGGCTATTGGACTTTGCTATAGTCCCACTAGTGCAAAGACATTTGCAGCACCTCTACCTGCATTGCACACTCCAACTCATTATAACTAAGCCATTATACTAGCAAACACTCAGTGTACCTAGTGGCATCTTAAACGTGGCTATTGGACTTTGCTATAGTCCCACTAGTGCAAAGACATTTGCAGCACCTCTACCTGCATTGCACACTCCAACTCATTATAACTAAGCCATTATACTAGCAAACACTCAGTGTACCTAGTGCCATCCTAAACGTGGCTATTGGACTTTGCTATAGTCCCACTAGTGCAAAGACATTTGCAGCACCTCTGCCTGCATTGCACACTCCAACTCATTATAACTAAGCCATTATACTAGCAAACACTCAGTGTACCTAGTGGCATCTTAAACGTGGCTATTGGACTTTGCTATAGTCCCACTAGTGCAAAGACATTTGCAGCACCTCTGCCTGCATTGCACACTCCAACTCATTATAACTAAGCCATTATACTAGCAAACACTCAGTGTACCTAGTGGCATCTTAAACGTGGCTATTGGACTTTGCTATAGTCCCACTAGTGCAAAGACATTTGCAGCACCTCTGCCTGCATTGCACACTCCAACTCATTATAACTAAGCCATTATACTAGCAAACACTCAGTGTACCTAGTGGCATCTTAAACGTGGCTATTGGACTTTGCTATAGTCCCACTAGTGCAAAGACATTTGCAGCACCTCTACCTGCATTGCACACTCCAACTCATTATAACTAAGCCATTATACTACCAAACACTCAGTGTACCTAGTGCCATCCTAAACGTGGCTATTGAACTTTGCTATAGTCCCACTAGTGCAAAGACATTTGCAGCACCTCTGCCTGCATTGCACACTCCAACTCATTATAACTAAGCCATTATACTAGCAAACACTCAGTGTACCTAGTGCCATCCTAAACGTGGCTATTGGACTTTGCTATAGTCCCACTAGTGCAAAGACATTTGCAGCACCTCTGCCTGCATTGCACACTCCAACTCATTATAACTAAGCCATTATACTAGCAAACACTCAGTGTACCTAGTGGCATCCTAAACGTGGCTATTGGACTTTGCTATAGTCCCACTAGTGCAAAGACATTTGCAGCACCTCTGCCTGCATTGCACAATCCAACTCATTATAACTAAGCCATTTTACTAGCAAACACTCAGTGTACCTAGTGGCATCCTAAACGTGGCTATTGGACTTTGCTATAGTCCCACTAGTGCAAAGACATTTGCAGCACCTCTACCTGCATTGCACACTCCAACTCATTATAACTAAGCCATTATACTAGCAAACACTCAGTGTACCTAGTGGCATCTTAAACGTGGCTATTGGACTTTGCTATAGTCCCACTAGTGCAAAGACATTTGCAGCACCTCTGCCTGCATTGCACACTCCAACTCATTATAACTAAGCCATTATACTAGCAAACACTCAGTGTACCTAGTGGCATCCTAAACGTGGCTATTGGACTTTGCTATAGTCCCACTAGTGCAAAGACATTTGCAGCACCTCTGCCTGCATTGCACACTCCAACTCATTATAACTAAGCCATTATACTAGCAAACACTCAGTGTACCTAGTGGCATCTTAAACGTGGCTATTGGACTTTGCTATAGTCCCACTAGTGCAAAGACATTTGCAGCACCTCTACCTGCATTGCACACTCCAACTCATTATAACTAAGCCATTATACTAGCAAACACTCAGTGTACCTAGTGCCATCCTAAACGTGGCTATTGGACTTTGCTATAGTCCCACTAGTGCAAAGACATTTGCAGCACCTCTGCCTGCATTGCACACTCCAACTCATTATAACTAAGCCATTATACTAGCAAACACTCAGTGTACCTAGTGGCATCCTAAACGTGGCTATTGGACTTTGCTATAGTCCCACTAGTGCAAAGACATTTGCAGCACCTCTGCCTGCATTGCACACTCCAACTCATTATAACTAAGCCATTATACTAGCAAACACTCAGTGTACCTAGTGGCATCTTTAACGTGGCTATTGGACTTTGCTATAGTCCCACTAGTGCAAAGACATTTGCAGCACCTCTACCTGCATTGCACACTCCAACTCATTATAACTAAGCCATTATACTAGCAAACACTGCTGCCAGTTTAAGGCCCGTAGTTGCATTGTTAGGGATAATTATTCTTTATTATTCTGCTGTTAATAAAGCTAGACCACCGCTGCAATCTACACCACCTCTCAATTTTTACTACCACATTTTCAGTGCACAATCTTGTCGCAATCAACATGAGTGGCAAAATGACAGATGCTGGTGGAAAGGGGAAGAGGCGTGGTGGAAAAGGAAAAAAAGGGTTTGTCCGTGGGGAAGGTGGCAAAGCTCCATTATCATCTGCTGAAGATAGACCATCTACCAGCAAAAGTAAGATGTCTACTACTTACCGTGGACAATCCGATGTGCTCCCTTTTTTACGGACACGAACAACAGGAACAAAGGTAGATGATGGCCAAAAAAGAAAAATGCTTGAATGGATCTCAAGTGGTCCAACAAGTGCCCTCTCAGCCACTTCAAGTACCGCATCCAAAAAACACCAGTCCTCTGAGTTGTCATCCCAATCAAACTTGCTTTCTCCCAGCTCTGAAGTCTCCATCAGCCCTGCACAGTATGGTGGAACTGAGATGGCTGAGTCTGCAGAGCTGTTCAGTCACACTATAGCCTGGGAATCAGAGGTCTGCTCCCAAGCTACAGTGAGTACAGAACAGGAAATGGTCTGCAGTGATGCCCAGAACCTTTGTGACTCTGATTCAGGCCGTGAGGACCAAGTTTCTGAGCATAATGTTGACCCTTTGTCACAAACTGTAACACCTGTGGTTATAGACAATGAGGAACATACTGATGAAGATGAGACGCAGATACCCGATTGGGATGACAACTTAAATATTCCGTCAGGGCAAGAAGAGGCTCGGTCTGAGGGGGAGGGGAGTGCAAACACAACAATTGATGATGAAGTTCTAGATCCCACCTACTGTCAACCCCCAGTCAGGCACTCGAGGAGGTCAACAGAGGCGGTGGAGGAGGATGCAACCGACGACGAAGTTACCTTGCGCCTTCCTGGACAGAGTCGGAGCACTGGTAGCACGTCTACAACTGCATCCTCAGCCACCACTCTACTTCTGAGCATTATTCGGGGTGGATCAACAGGTCGCATGGCCTCTAAGCCTTGCCTAGCCTGGTCCTTTTTTGACATAGAAAAAGATCGCCCAAATTATGTAATCTGTAAAATTTGTCATGGTTCTCTTAGTAGAGGTCAAAACCTCAGCAGTTTGACAACTTCTTCCATGAATCGTCACATGAATAAATATCATAGGTCCCGGTGGGAAGCTCACTGTGCTGCAATGCGGCCTAGCGGAGCGAACCATCCACGGCCTGCCCCTTCCAGTGCATCCGCGCGCTCTTCATCTTCTAGGACTGTGGGGACAGCTGTCACACCTGGTTTTCCACGCACAACTTCCACCACTGTAACCGCAACAGGCACTTTGCTTGGTAGGTCGTCAGTTGGTTTGGAAGGGGAAACAAGTGAGTGTGTACAGCTCTCTCAGACATCGATAGCACCAACGTTGGATGAAGGCAACATCATGTCTCCGCCTGTACTTTCCTCACAAACCTGCATTTTTTCAGGGACACCCTACTCAACACCGTCTACACACAGCAGCCAGATCTCTGTCCCTCAGATGTGGTCAAATAAAAGGCCACTTCCTGCGACCCATGACAAAGCTAAGAGGTTGACTCTATCCCTCTGTAAGCTCTTGGCTACCGAAATGCTGCCTTTCCGCCTAGTGGACACACAGGATTTTAGAGACCTTATGTCTGTCGCTGTGCCCCAGTACCAGATGCCTAGTCGCCACTACTTCTCTAAGAAAGGTGTGCCCGCGCTACACCAGCATGTCGCACACAACATCACCGCTTCCTTGAGAAACTCTGTGTGTGAACGGGTGCATTTTACCACCGATACTTGGACCAGTAAGCATGGACAGGGACGTTACATGTCGCTGACTGGGCACTGGGTAACTATGGTGATAGATGTTGAAGGGTCTGCTGCACAAGTCTTGCCGTCCCCACGACTTGTGTGTCAATCCTCTGTCTGTCCAAGTTCCGCCACTGTTTCTGCCTCCTCCACCTCATCTGGGTCCTCCACCTCCGCCCCAAGCCTGCCTGGTCAGGCCACCAGCGTTCTCACTGCGCAGAAGGAATCACGCACCCCTCATTACTATGCTGGCAGCAGAGCGCAACGGCATCAGGCGGTCTTTAGCTTGACATGTCTTGGGAATAAGAGTCACACAGCTGAGGAGTTGTGGTCAGCTCTGCGGTCCGAGTTTAATAAATGGTTGTCTCCACTCAACCTGCAGCCTGGTAAGGCCGTGTGCGACAATGCTGCAAACCTGGGTGCGGCCCTTCGCCTGGGCAAGGTGACACACGTACCTTGTATGGCTCACGTGTTGAACCTTGTCGTCCAGCAATTTTTAACACACTATCCCGGCCTAGATGGCCTTCTGAACAGGGCACGAAAACTGTCTGCTCACTTCCGCCGTTCAAGCGCCGCAGCTGAGCGACTTGCATCGCTCCAGAAGTCTTTCGGCCTGCCGGTTCATCGCCTGAAATGCGATGTGGCAACACGCTGGAATTCAACTCTCCACATGTTACAGCGACTGTGGCAGCACCGCCGAGCCCTGGTGCAATACGTCATGATGTATAGCCTGGGCCAACGAGATGCAGAAGTGGGTCAGATCATCCTGATGGAGTGGTCTCAGATCAAAGACCTATGCACCCTTCTGCACAGTTTCGACATGGCGACGAATATGTTTAGCGCTGACAATGCCATTATCAGCATGACGATTCCAGTCATTTACATGCTGGAGCACACGCTAAACACTATTCGGAGTCAGGGGGTGGGACAACAGGAAGGGGAGGAACTACAGGAAGATTCATATGCGCAAGGGACAACAACATCACCAAGGTCCAGACGTTCATCATCACCAACGCAGCAGGCATGGGACCATGGGGGACAGGGATCAACAAGGGCGCATAGTAGCAGGCGAAATGTTGAGGAAGGTGCAGGAGAACATGAAGAAATGGAGGACGAACTGTCCATGGACATGGAAGACTCAGCGGATGAGGGAGACCTTGGTCAAATTTCAGTTGAAAGAGGTTGGGGGGAGATGTCAGAGGAAGAAAGAACGGGTAGCACCTCTATGCCACAAACACAGCGTGGACTTGGTCCGCATGGCTGCGCAAGACACATGAGCGCCTTCTTGTTGCACTACCTCCAACATGACTCTCGTATTGTCAAAATTAGAAGTGATGATGACTACTGGATTGCCACACTATTAGATCCCCAGTACAAGTCCAAATTTTGTGACATAATTCCAGCCATAGAAAGGGACGCACGTATGCAGGAGTATCAGCAGAAGCTGTTACTCGATCTTAGCTCGGCTTTTCCACCAAACAACCGTGCAGGTGCAGGGAGGGAATCTCCCAGTTGTAACTTGCCAAACATGGGACGGTCTCGTCATCTTCAACAGTCTACCCGTACCAGTAGGACCGTATCTGGTGCTGGTAACAGCAATTTTATGGAATCTTTTCATAATTTTTTTAGACCCTCTTTTGCAAGGCCACCAGAGACAACAAGTCTGACACATAGTCAACGGCTGGAGAGGATGATACAGGAGTATCTCCAAATGAACATCGATGCCATGACTTTGCAAATGGAGCCTTGTCCTTTTGGGCTTCAAATCTAGAAAAATGGCCAGAGCTATCCAGTTACGCCTTGGAGATTTTGTCGTGTCCAGCTGCCAGCGTTGTCTCTGAACGTGTCTTCAGTGCTGCTGGGTGTGTGCTGACAGATACGCGCACGCGTCTGTCCAGTGACAATGTGGACAGACTGACGTTCATCAAAATGAACAAGTCATGGATCCAGAAGGAATTTACTACCCCTGTGTCATCCTGGGGAGAGTAAATGCTTGTGGATTTGGAATGTGCTTGATGCAAATCTAGCTGTGAAGTGCACAACTGGGGCACAACTGCTGCCACTGAAGGGGTGGGTGTGTGTGTGGCCCAATTTTTGGAAAAAAGGGAGACTCCGCTTGGAGTAACCCTTGCTTGCTGTGTTTTTAAAAGAAGCCAAGATGAACAGAGCTGGGATCAGGAAAGACTTTGCTACCTACCCTGGTGTCATCCTGGGGACGGTTAATTAGGCCGTATTTTTGAATGTGCTTGATGCAAATCTAGCTGTGAAGTGCCCAACTAGGGCACAAGTGCTGCCACTGAATGGGTGGGTGTGTGTGGGGCACAATTTTTGGAAAAAAAGGGAGACTCCGCTTGGAGTAACCCTTGCTTGCTGTGTTTTAAAAAGAAGCCAAGATGAACAGAGCTGGGATCAGGAAAGACTTTGCTACCTACCCTGGTGTCATCCTGGGGACGGTTAATTAGGCCGTATTTTTGAATGTGCTTGATGCAAATCTAGCTGTGAAGTGCACAACTAGGGCACAAGTGCTGCCACTGAATGGGTGGGTGTGTGTGGGGCACAATTTTTGGAAAAAAAGGGAGACTCCGCTTGGAGTAACCCTTGCTTGCTGTGTTTTTAAAAGAAGCCAAGATGAACAGCGCTGGGATCAGGAAAGACTTTGCTACCTACCCTGGTGTCATCCTGGGGACGGTTAATTAGGCCGTATTTTTGAATGTGCTTGATGCAAATCTAGCTGTGAAGTGCACAACTAGGGCACAAGTGCTGCCACTGAATGGGTGGGTGTGTGTGGGGCACAATTTTTGGAAAAAAAGGGAGACTCCGCTTGGAGTAACCCTTGCTTGCTGTGTTTTTAAAAGAAGCCAAGATGAACAGCGCTGGGATCAGGAAAGACTTTGCTACCTACCCCGGTGTCATCCTGGGGACGGTTAATTATGGCGTATTTTTGAATGTGCTTGATGCAAATCTAGCTGTGAAGTGTACAACTAGGGCACAAGTGCTGCCACTGAATGGGTGGGTGTGTGTGGGGCACAATTTTTGGAAAAAAAGGGAGACTCCGCTTGGAGTAACCCTTGCTTACATTGTTTTTAAAAGAAGCCAAGATGAACAAGTCATGGTTCAGCAAAGACTTTATCTACCTACCCCGGTGTCATGCTGGGGACGGTTAATTATGGCGTTTTTTTGAATGTGCTTGATGCAAATCAAAACATCCTGTTTGCAACTAGGGCACAAGTGCTGCCACTGATGGGGTGTCTGTGTGGCCCAATTTTTGGAAAAAAGGGAGACACCGCTTGGAGTAACCCTTGCTTGCTGTGTTTTTAAAAGAAGCCAAGATGAACAGAGCTGGGATCAGGAAAGACTTTGCTACCTACCCTGGTGTCATCCTGGGGACGGTTAATTAGGCCGTATTTTTGAATGTGCTTGATGCAAATCTAGCTGTGAAGTGCCCAACTAGGGCACAAGTGCTGCCACTGAATGGGTGGGTGTGTGTGGGGCACAATTTTTGGAAAAAAAGGGAGACTCCGCTTGGAGTAACCCTTGCTTGCTTTGGTTTTAAAAGAAGCCAAGATGAACAGCGCTGGGATCAGGAAAGACTTTGCTACCTACCCTGGTGTCATCCTGGGGACGGTTAATTAGGCCGTATTTTTGAATGTGCTTGATGCAAATCTAGCTGTGAAGTGCACAACTAGGGCACAAGTGCTGCCACTGAATGGGTGGGTGTGTGTGGGGCCCAATTTTTGGAAAAAAAGGGAGACTACGCTTGGAGTCACCTTGCGGTGTTTTACATGATTTTAGAAGGGCGTGCCATGCCTATATCTGTGTGTCCTCCTCTTTTTCCTTGTCCAGCTGTTTTGTTTTCGCATGAGTATATGTCCTTGTCACTTTCCCATGTGTTTGAGTTGTTTGTCACCTTTTGGACACCTTTGAGGGTGTTTTCTAGGTGTTTTTATGTGTTTGTGATTGCCTGCCATTGTTTCCTATGCAGTTCGAGTTCGGTTCGTTGAACGTTCGACGAACCGAACTCCAAAGGGACCTCCGTTCGGCGAGCCGACCTCGAGCCGAACCGGGACCGGTTCGCTCATCTCTAGTAACGAGCATTATGGCCAATCAATGACTGGCTTGTTCGGGTCTCCGCCCACATACAGCCAGATATACACAGAGTATTTCCGGTGGGAGGGCAGGATTTTTTTATTGTCACACTATGAATGAGAACATAATTTTATCCCCTGGGAGAGCCATTTAGAGACAGTGACTGGCTCTCGCAGGGGTGCCTGCTTACATCATGCAGTGAAGCAAGCCTGTGCTTTGTGGTCATTGTTATATGGACGAAATATCAGTACATTTACGATACTCGGTTGAGCTCCGCAAGTACATGAGCACCCCCATGTTTGATTGAGCAACGAGCAGTGCCGAACACTCTCGCTCATCACTAGTGATAAGCATTTCACAAATTCTTAAGGTATGTGCCTACTATCAGGACCTTCTGTGTCCTGGATGCGGTGGGTCCTGACCTGCGGGGCCGCAAGTCTCCTCCTCAGGAGAACGCAGCTGCTTGTGCCCACGATCAGGTTTCAGGCAGCTGCGGTTTTTCTCTTCTGTTCTCCATGTGGAGAAATCTTGCGTGTCCCCAATAAACAAGTGACATGCTTGCGGCTTGGAAAGCCGCACCGCATTTCAATTTACGCTGCTAGCAGTACACGCACAGTGAGCATGGGATTTCTATAAATCTCATCCACTATGCTTGTACTGTACATCACAGCATTTTGGATGCAGCTGAAGCATGCTGCGGCCAAAACTGTGAATACTGATTGTGGGCACGCACCTTTAGTTAGCTTGGCGCGATCAGGTCAATCTTTATCTCGATGATGGTGCAGATCAAAGATGTAGAATAGCATCTATGAACATGGCATACCCCATAACCATTCCATAAATATGGGGGATGAATCTAAGATATAAAATGTAGTCAAAAAGACAATAATAATCCTCATTAATTGTATTTCTCACATTGGTATTACATTTATTTTGGTTATTGTCAGTTAAATTACTATTGTCCATCAGTAAAATGTTAAGTTTCATTAAATGTTTTCTGGAAATAAATGCTTTGGAAATCTAACTTTATCTGAGCGTTTGTCTTACATTTATCTAGAAACAATTTTGTTTCACTTTCCAGGAGAAAGAATCTTTGTCACCTTCAACATGTAGAAATGGAGGAGAAGAAGAAAAAGGAGAAGGAATGGTCCTTGTCAATCAGGGCAACAGAGACTGGAAGCAAAAGTGGAGGTCAGTGTGTGAGCGGCAGATGGACCAACTACGAAGATATGATGATGGACGAAAACTGGAGGTAAACACAAACCAATCAATAATTTGCGGAACCCTATCTAGAAACTGTTAATGCAAGAAAAGCAATAAAATAGTTACTGCATTGTTAAAAAGAATTATAAAGTGCAGTCTACAAAGAGAATACTATTGGTAAGAGAAAAGAGCATGAAAACAACATGTAACATAATAAATTCTTGCCTTTTTCCTTCAGTCTCCTATTTCTAAGAGAATAAAATTCCAGATCATTGAGAAATCAAAAAGTGATTCTCACTTCTATGAGCAAAGACGGAAAGCGCCTTCACCTATAACTACAGTCCACCCTGAGATTGAGGTGCAAGAAAAGGGTAACCAAACTTCTTCCAAACATGAGGGCATGAACATTGGTGAGCACATGGATGGCATATCAAAAAATGATGGAGACCATGTAAAAGAAAATGCGGGGACAGAACAACCAGATGCAACCCCAGCATGTGGCAACAATGTTGAACAAGTAAGATATATACAATGTTTTTTGTATTTATTTATTTAGCACTGTGTCTATGATTTTATATTTACTTCCCACATTTTCTAAATGTGTTCAGTAGTGCTTTGTACTCATACCTGAAAGTTTACAACTTTTCTATTAGTTTATCTATTTATTTAGCTCCAACATATTCCATAGGGCTAAACAGGGATCGCCATCATTGACATCTGTGTGCTTATTTTTGAGAGTTTATTATGAGTGTCTGCTATGTGTTATATGACTTGTGCCATGTAGAGAAAGACATGGATCGCCCATCCAAAGCTTATACACATTGATCTATTGTGGCTAAGAATTTTTTTTACAAAACTAAAGATAAGGTTCTTAGTGTAACATTCTATTCAGACTATGATGCCTACTGCCATGTCACGGCGAGCCTCTGAGTGGGTCCCTGATCTTAAAGGTGTGGCACCATGCATCAGCAGGTCAATGTTGCCCCACAGCACCCATCCTGCAAGGAAAAGCCCCATGACTCCAGGCAACATCCCTTCACATGCACAGCACCAAAGCAGCAATGGCCACAACATAGCACCAACACCAATTGAAAGATACTAGAAAACTCATCTTGCACATGTTCTAAGACTGTGAACTGAGAGCAAAAATAGGCAGAACCCATCTTTCAGTTTACTGCTAATTAAAAATGGCTTGTGTATCATTGTTTACAATTGACTTTGCTATGATTCTACTATCATATTAATGTTGGTTCTTCTATTTCAGCCCCTCATCCCAATGTGTAAAAGTATGGCGGCATTACTAAATAGTTGGTTATTAACACTACTTGGACAACCTCTTATCATTCCCCATTTTTGTCCTCGTTAAAATAAAAAAGTTATACTTTCCTCCTGTGCAAGCACTGTTCCAGCGTTGGCACTTGTGTTGTGAGCCCCACACCCAATTATCGCTGGCTTCACTTTCCCAGCCTTCAGGCACCCTCAATTCCTCCCAATTACTTAATTGTTTGAAGGCTGGGACAGTGAAGCCCCAATAACGCAAGTGCCGACACTGCTGTAACGGCGCCAGCATGAGCGTATAACCTTTTTTATTTTAACAAGGCAAACATGGGGAATCAGAAATGTCTGGGTAGTGATAGTGGACAACCCCTTTAAAGACACTCTGTCAGCACAGAATTACTGTTCAAACTAAGTACAGGCACTTGGTGCATCATGGTGGGGTCAAATATTTAAGTGCACCTTACCACCTGCTTGTATTCCATTTATCTCGACCCTTCACAGGCTCTATATAGCCAAAGCTGTCAATCAACGACAAGGGGGGGAGATAAATGGAAAACAAACAGGTGGGGAGGTGCACTTAAATGTTTAGCCCCACCATGATGCCCCATAATGTCTTGGCCATAGTGTCGAGATTGGAATGTGATTGAATCTGTGGACAGTAGAGATGAGCGAACCGGTCCCGGTTCGGCTCGAGTTCGGTTCACCAAACGGAGGTCGAGTTCGGTTCGGCGAACGTTCAACGAACCGAACTCGAACCGTATAGGAAACAAGGGCAGGCAATCACAAACACAGAAAAACACCTAGAAAACACCCTCAAAGGTGTCCAAAAGGTGACAAACAACTCACAACACAACACAAACACATGGGAAAGTGACAAGGACTCATACTCATGCCCTACTTTGCCCGCAGGCGCTGGCCCTGAGAAACTGGTGCCCTGGCGGTGGCGGTGTCTCTCTGTAATGGTTGGACTGTTGCCTTCAATTGGGACTTGCTTGTTGGGAGACCCAGAGGTCCCCTTCACTAACGGATTTGGCAAATTCACGGCGACTCCTAGCCTTGCCGGGATCCGAAAGGCCCCTGCCACTGGTGCTGACTGCTCTTCGTATACCGCTCCGGTACCGCCGGGCCAGCACCCGTCCACGGTCCTTCCAGCAACCTCCAAGCAGTCACCCCTGCAGACAGTCACCGCCGTCTGCTGACCTTGCTGTCTCAGTCCGGGGCACACACCCGGACCAGCTTCAGGCTTTCTTAACTGTTCCACTTTCTGTCACTCCTCTCTCTCTCCTCCTTTACCACTTCACTTCCTTCTACTTTCACTTCCAAACTCATCTCTGCCTGGTTCTCCCGCCTCCAGGGCTGTGAACTCTTCGGTGGGCGGAGCCAACCGCCTGGCCCACCACCTGGTGTGGACATCAGCCCCTGGAGGAAGGCAACAAGGATTTTTGGTTAGCTTTGGTGTTCCTAACTGGGGTGTAGGGTGTGGTGGTGTTATGACCTGTGACCCCTGGCTTGCCCAGGGCGTCACACACATTCAAAAATACGCCATACTTAACCGTCCCCAGGATGACCCCGGGGTAGGTAGCAAAGTCTTTGCTGAACCATGACTTGTTCATCTTGGCTCCTTTTAAAAAACACAGCAAGCAAGGGTTACTCCAAGCGGAGTCTCCCTTTTTTCCAAAAATTGGGCCACACAGACATTAACCCCTTCAGTGGCAGCACTTGTGCCCTAGTTGTACACTTCACAGCTAGATTTGCATCAAGCACATTCAAAAATACGCCATACTTAACCGTCCCCAGGATGACCCCGGGGTAGGTAGCAAAGTCTTTCCTGATCCCAGCTCTGTTCATCTTGGATCATTTTTAAAAACAATGTAAGCAAGGGTTACTCCAAGCGGAGTCTCCCTTTTTTTCCAAAAATTGGGCCCCACACACACCCACCCATTCAGTGGCAGCACTTGTACCCCAGTTGTACACTTCACAGCTAGATTTGCATCAAGCACATTCAAAAATACGCGATACTTAACCATCCCCAGGATGACCCCAGGGTAGGTAGCAAAGTCTTTGCTGAACCATGACTTGTTCATCTTGGCTCCTTTTAAAAAACACAGCAAGCAAGGGTTACTCCAAGCGGAGTCTCCCTTTTTTCCAAAAATTGGGCCACACAGACACTAACCCCTTCAGTGGCAGCACTTGTGCCCTAGTTGTACACTTCACAGCTAGATTTGCATCAAGCACATTCAAAAATACGCCATACTTAACCGTCCCCAGGATGACACCGGGGTAGGTAGCAAAGTCTTTCCTGATCCCAGCTCTGTTCATCTTGGATCATTTTTAAAAACAATGTAAGCAAGGGTTACTCCAAGCGGAGTCTCCCTTTTTTAAAAAAAATTGTGCCCCACACACACCCACCCATTCAGTGGCAGCACTTGTGCCCCAGTTGTACACTTAACAGCTAGATTTGCATCAAGCACATTCAAAAATACGCCATACTTAACCGTCCCCAGGATGACCCCGGGGTAGGTAGCAAAGTCTTTGCTGAACCATGACTTGTTCATCTTGGCTCCTTTTAAAAAACACAGCAAGCAAGGGTTACTCCAAGCGGAGTCTCCCTTTTTTCCAAAAATTGTGCCACACAGACCCTAACCCCTTCACTGGCAGCACTTGTGCCCTAGTTGCAAACAGGATGTTTTGATTTGCATCAAGCACATTCCAAATCCACAAGCATTTACTCTCCCCAGGATGACACAGGGGTAGTAAATTCCTTGTGGATCCATGACTTGTTCATTTTGATGAACGTTAGTCTGTCCACATTGTCACTGGACAGACGCGTGCGCTTATCTGTCAGCACACCCCCAGCAGCACTGAAGACACGTTCAGAGACAACGCTGGCAGCTGGACACGACAAAATCTCCAAGGCGTAACTGGAGAGCTCTGGTCATTTTTCAAGATTTGAAGCCCAAAATGAGCAAGGCTCCATTTGCAAAGTAATGGCATCGATGTTCATTTGGAGATACTCCTGTATCATCCTCTCCAGCCGTTGACTATGTGTCAGACTTGTTGTCTCTGGTGGCCTTGCAAAGGATGGTCTAAACAAATTATGAAAAGATTCAATAAAATTGCTGTTACCAGCACCAGATACGGTGCTACTGGTACGGGTAGACTGTTGGAGATGACGAGACCGTCCCATGTTTGTCAAGTTACAACTGGGAGATTCACTCCCTGCACCTGCACGGTTGTTTGGTGGAAAAGCCGAGCTAAGATCAAGTAACAGCTTCTGCTGATACTCCTGCATACGTACGTCCCTTTCTATGGCTGGAATTATGTCACAAAATTTGGACTTGTACCGGGGATCTAATAGTGTGGCAAGCCAGTAGTCATCATCACTTCTAATTTTGACAATACGAGGGTCATGTTGGAGGTAGTGCAGCAAGAAGGCGCTCATGTGTCTTGCGCAGCCATGCGGACCAAGTCCACACTGTGTTTGTGGCATAGAGGTGCTCACCGTTCTTTCTTCCTCTGACATCTCCCCCCAACCTCTTTCAACTGAAATTTGACCAAGGTCTCCCTCATCCGCTGAGTCTTCCATGTCCATGGACAGTTCGTCCTCCATTTCTTCATGTTCTCCTGCACCTTCCTCAACATTTCGCCTGCTACCATGCGCCCTTGTTGATCCCTGTCCCCCATGGTCCCATTCCTGCCGCGTTGGTGATGATGAACGTCTGGACCTTGGTGATGTTGTTGTGTCTTGCGCATATGAATCCTCCTGTAGTTCCTCCCCTTCCTGTTGTCCCACCCCCTGACTCCGAATAGTGTTTAGCGTGTGCTCCAGCATGTAAATGACTGGAATTGTCATGCTGATAATGGCATAGTCAGCGCTAAACATATTCGTCGCCATGTCGAAACTGTGCAGAAGGGTGCATGGGTGCTTGATCTGAGACCACTCCATCAGGGTAATCTGCCCCACCTCTGCATCTCGTTGGCCCAGGCTATACGTCATGACGTATTGCACCAGGGCTCGGCGGTGCTGCCACAGTCGCTGTAACATGTGGAGAGTCGAATTCCAGCGTGTCGCCACATCGCATTTCAGGCGATGAACCGGCAGGCCGAAAGACTTCTGGAGCGATGCAAGTCGCTCAGCTGCGGCGGTTGAACGGCGGAAGTGAGCAGACAGTTTTCTTGCCCTGGTCAGAAGGCCATCTAGGCCGGGATAGTGTGTTAAAAATTGCTGGACAACAAGGTTCAACACGTGAGCCATACAAGGCACGTGTGTCACCTTGCCCAGGCGAAGGGCCGCACCCAGGTTTGCAGCATTGTCACACACGGCCTTACCAGGCTGCAGGTTGAGTGGAGACAACCATTTATTAAACTCAGTCTCCAGAGCTGCCCACAACTCAGTCGCTGTGTGACTCCTATTTCCAATACATGTCAAGCTAAAGACCGCCTGATGCCGTTGCGCTCTGCTGCCAGCATAGTAATGAGGGGTGCGTGCTTCCTTCTGCGCAGTGAGAACGCTGGTGGCCTGACCAGGCAGGCTTGGGGTGGAGGTGGAGGACACAGATGAGGTGGAGGAGGCAGAAGCAGTGGCGGAACTTGGACAGACAGAGGATTGACACACAAGTCGTGGGGACGGCAAGACTTGTGCAGCAGACCCTTCACCATCTATCACCATAGTTACCCAGTGCCCAGTCAGCGACATGTAACGTCCCTGTCCATGCTTACTGGTCCAAGTATCGGTGGTGAAATGCACCCGTTGACACACAGAGTTTCTCAAGGAAGTGGTGATGTTGTGTGCGACATGCTGGTGTAGCGCGGGCACACCTTTCTTAGAGAAGTAGTGGCGACTGGGCATCTGATACTGGGGCACAGCGACAGACATAAGGTCTCTAAAATCCTGTGTGTCCACCAGGCGGAAAGGCAGCATTTCGGTAGCCAAGAGCTTACAGAGGGATAAAGTCAACCTCTTAGCTTTGTCATGGGTCGCAGGAAATGGCCTTTTATTTGTCCACATCTGAGGGACAGAGATCTGGCTGCTGTGTGTAGACGGTGTTGAGTAGGGTGTCCCTGGAAAAATGCAGGTTTGTGAGGAAAGTACAGGCGGAGACATGATGTTGCCTTCATCCAACGTTGGTGCTATCGATGTCTGAGAGAGCTGTACACACGCACTTGTTTCCCCTTCCAAACCAACTGACGACCTACCAAGCAAACTGCCTGTTGCGGTTACAGTGGTGGAAGTTGTGCGTGGAAAACCAGGTGTGACAGCTGTCCCCACAGTCCTAGAAGATGAAGAGCGCGCGGATGCACTGGAAGGGGCAGGCGGTGGATGGTTCGCTCCGCTAGGTCGCATTGCAGCACGGTGAGCTTCCCACTGGGACATATGATATTTATTCATGTGACGATTCATGGAAGAAGTTGTCAAACTGCTGAGGTTTTGCCCTCTACTAACAGAATCACGACAAAGTTTACAGATCACATAATTTGGGCGATCTTTTGCTATGTCAAAAGAGGACCAGGCTAGGCAAGGCTTAGAGGGTATGCGACCTGCTGAGCCCCCCCGACTAGTGCTCAGAGGCAGAGTGGTGGCTGAGGATGCAGTTGTAGACGTGCTACCAGTGCTCCGACTCTGTCCAGGAAGGCGCAAGGTAACTTCGTGGTCGGTTGCATCCTCCTCCACCGCCTCTGTTGACCTCCTTGAGTGCCTGACTGTGGGTTGACAGTAGGTGGGATCTAGAACTTCCTCATCAATTGTTGTGTTTGCACTCCCCTCACCCTCAGACCGAGCCTCTTCTTGCCCTGACCGAATATTTAAGTTGTCATCCCAATCTGGTATCTGCGTCTCCTCGTCATCAGTATGTTCCTCATTGTCTATAACAACAGGTGTTACAGTTTGTGAAAAAGGGTCAACATTATGCTCAGAAACTTGGTCCTCACGGCCTGAATCAGAGTCACAAAGGTTCTGGGCATCACTGCAGACCATTTCCTGGTCTGTACTCACTGTAGCTTGGGAGCAGACCTCTGATTCCCAGGCTATAGTGTGACTGAACAGCTCTGCAGAGTCACCCATCTCAGTTCCACCATACTGTGCAGGGCGGATGGAGACTTCAGAGCTGGGAGAAAGCAAGTTTGATTGAGATGACAACTCAGAGGACTGGTGTTTTTTGGATGCGGTAGTTGATGTGGCGGAGAGGGCACTTGTTGGACCACTTGAGATCCATTCAAGCATTTTCCATTTTTGGCCATCATCTACCTTTGTTCCAGTTGTTCGTGTCTGTAAAAAAGGGAGCACATCGGATTGTCCACGGTAAGTAGTAGACATTTTACTTTTGCTGGAAGATGGTTTATCTTCAGCAGATGTTAATGGAGCTTTGCCACCTTCCCCACGGACAAACCCTTTTTTTCCTTTTCCAACACGCCTCTTCCCCTTTCCACCAGCATCTGTCATTTTGCCACTCATGTTGATTGCGACAAGATTGTGCACTTAAGATGTGGTAGTAAAAATTGAGAGGTGGTGTAGATTGCAGCGGTGGTCTAGCTTTATTACCAGCAGAATAAAGAACAATAACTATCCCTGACAATGCAACTACGGCCCTTAAACTGGCAGCATAAATTGCTAGTATAATAGCTTTGTAACAATGAGCTTGGATGTTCATTGCAGAGGTGCTGCAAATATCTTTGCACTAGTGGGACAATACAGAAGTCCAACAGCCACTTTTAGGATACCACTAAGTTCACTCAGTGTTTGCTAGTATAATGGCTTAGTAACAATGAGTTTGAGTGTGCAATGCAGGCAGACGTGCTGCAAATATCTTTGCACTAGTGGGACAATACAGAAGACCAACAGCCACGTTTAGGATGCCACTAAGTTCACTCAGTGTTTGCTAGTATAATGGCTTAGTAACAATGAGTTTGAGTGTGCAATGCAGAGGTGCTGCAAATATCTGTGCACTAGTGGGACAATACAGAAGTCCAACAGCCACTTTTAGGATGCCACTAAGTTCACTCAGTATTTGCTAGTATAATGGCTTAGTAACAATGAGTTTGAGTGTGCAATGCAGGCAGACGTGCTGCAAATATCTTTGCACTAGTGGGACAATACAGAAGTCCAACAGCCACTTTTAGGATGCCACTAACTTTACTCAGTGTTTGCTAGTATAATGGCTTAGTAACAATGAGTTGGAGTGTGCAAAGGGCAGGAGAGTACAGTGGCAGGGTTGTGGGTCTCTGGGTAGAGGAAAGGAAGCCTGCCTTTCTATCCCTCCTAATGGGGAAATGCAGTGAGGAAAAGGGGCCTTAAACATCAATCACTTGTTTTGTTTTTCAGGGGTCATTGAAACATTTAACCCTATCTTTACTGGAAGCCACAAATAGTTTGATTGGAAGATTAGATTCCTTGAAGGGTGGATTAGCAAGATCTCAGGGGTCTGACTCATTTGTCTCCTGCAAAGAGATTGTGCAGAATGTACAAGATATTGAGGAGCAAAGTTTTGAAGTTGGTGGTAAAGTTGAGGTAAGAGTTTTTATATAAGGGTACCATCACACTAAACGACGTACCAGCGATTCCGACCACGATACGACCTGGTCAGGATCGCTGGTACGTCGCTACAGGGTCGCTAGTGAGCTGTCAAACAGTCAAATCTTCCCAACGACGCAGCAACGATATGGCGGTCGTTGGGGTCCTGTCACATAGCACGATTCAAATCTTGATTAGTAACATAGCCGTGCAATTACATTTCCGTTTTCCGCGCCCCCTCTGCTCCGGTTGGTGGTCGTAACTGCGTTGTGACTGGGTGGCCTTGCCTTTAGAGAAGGCAACATAATAGCGCTTACATTCTTGTCCATCCTACAGTCCCGATGCAGAATGGACTGTATTACGATCCGCTGCTACACGCGGTCCGGGACAAATAAATTCAGCCCTCTGGAATGTACTGCAATCTACAAGCCAGAACAGAGGATAGAAGCGGCCAATCTGAACGCAGTAGCGATCACCAATCGGTACAGAGAGGGCGCAGAAAAAAAAAAGATGCACGCCTACGTGAGTCGCGCACGAGGTCATTGGGTAAGGTGTCAAACATACCAATGCGTGCTGCCCTGCGGGAGCCCAACGACCAAAAAATGAACCAGAACAGTGTGTAATGATCAGCGATTTCACAGCAGGGGCCAGGTCACTGCTTAGTGTCACACGCAGCGAAATCGCTGGTGAGGTCACTGGTATGTCACAAAACCTGTGACTCAGCAGCGATCTCGCTATGTGAGAAGTACCCCTAACTGTAAGTATGATTTCTAAATATTTTATAGTAGACAGCTTAATAATCAGCTTATTGTTGGGCTCCCAGATCCTTTAGTTAGTGATCAATTTATAATCATCTATTATTGCCATGGGAAGACACATTTGTTCCTTGCCATTGCAGGGTCAGAATTAAGCATTACCTACTAGCCATTCAAATAAACACAGTAACTGGCCATGTAGCGCATCCATTCCTGGGACTTATGGACACGAGTTGTTATCAGAAAACCTCTTTAAAGAAGACCTTTACACCACTTTTTGCATTTTTTATTTTCTTTGCTCTTATTGGCTTCTAATTTTTAACATATTGGCTTCTACATTTTGGCATATTGGCTTCTAAATTTTAAGATGCCTAATACGCTAATTTCCCCTTCAACCAAGGGGGCATTAACCCCCTTCCAACATTTCCATTTATGCATTTTAGTTTTTCCTTCCCCTTCTTCCCAGAGCCATAACTTTTTTACTTTTCTGCCTACATAGCCATATCAGGGCTTGTTTTTTGTGTTGTACATTTGATTGACACGATTCATTTTACCACATAATATACTGGAATATGGAAAAAAAATACAAGTAATGTTAAACTGGGAGAAAAACACAATTCTGACAGTATTTCGGTAATTGTTTTTATGGCATTCATTTTGTGGTAAAAACATCCTGGAAATATAATTCTCCTCCATCAATACAATTACAACCATACCAAACTTGTCCAGTTTTATTTATTATTTTAGTGTTTTTAAAAAAAATCAGAAGTTTGAAAAATACATTGGGGTATTTTGTTGCCAACCAAGACCTGTGATGTTTTCTTGTGTTTTCGAGACCCATAGTGTTTTTATTTTTCAGTCGATAGAGCCGCATGATGACTTATTTTTTGCAGGGTGTAACAACCCTTTTATTGATATCATTTTGGGATGGATGTGACATTTGATTGTTTGTTACAGCCTTTTTTGTGGTATTGCAGGAACCAAATAACTGAATTTTGGTTTCCTTGATTTTTTAACTTTTACAGTGTTTATGTTTAATGGGGGAAAAGAGGGGTCATTTTAACTTTTTTCATGTTTTTTTCTTATATTTTTTTTTTTAGTTTTCACTGTATTAGTGCCATTAGGGGACTTCAACCTGCGCTCATTTGATAGCTTGTGCTATATGCAGCAATACCACAGTTTTCTTATGTTATATATCGTATGGTTGGACAATGACATACAAGAAAAAGTAAACGACCCAAAGAACAATCTGTTATCCCCCCATGTTGAAGAGGAAATTAGTATATTAAATACCCTGATCTTTAAATTCTCCACAACAGAGAGTAGAAATCAAAAAAGGAAAAGTATATTTTATCCAGCCACTTATCATGAGTAGAGTTATTGTACTCGCTATACTCATAATGAGTGCTGTCTACTACTCGCGTATTCATTCCGAATAGCATGTGCAATGCAAGTCAATGGGGAAAAAATTGCAAAGTAACGAGTAACCCAAATTCTGTACTATTCCTGTACGTAGCAAATAGTGTGGAATTCAGGTGAGTCGTTACTTTGAGAGTATTCCCCATTTACTTGCACTGCATATGCTATTTGGAATGAATACGCGAGTATTAGACTGTACTCGTTATGAGTATAGTGAGTACAAATAGTTAGGTACTCGCTTAACTCATGAGGTAGCCAGTTTAATATGTAAAAATTGGTGAATAGTCTTCTTAAGATATTAAACATTGTAAATAAAACTGGAACAAAAAATGCTTGGAAAAATGACTATATTGATCATGTCTATTGAATTTGACTTTTCAGGCTCCAGCGTCACTAAAAATGGGAGCTGAACAAAGCAATAGAAGCAGTGACATTAATAGAAATGGGAATAGGCCTATCATGGACATTTCAACAAAGACTAAAAACTGTCATGCAATGAATGATGATGTAATGAACAGTCACCCAATACAGGAGACGACTGTGGATGAGAATTGTGGAGGTGGTATCGAAAGACAAAATGAAAAATTTAAAGAAAAAGTAGAAAGTAGTGAAGTGGTGTTCTCCATTACTAGCAACCTTGCTATAATCCAAAATGATCGAAACCAAGGAGAACACTGTCATATGCAGACAGACACACAGCTAGAGATTTCCACCCATTCGGTGGAGACTTCTTATCAAACACACAACTCAGAAATTACCCAGATGCAATTCAAGAACCAAACCCAAAGATTCCAAGAAGACATGAGTCCAGAAGAACCGGTAAGAGAACCTTTACAGGCGAGTGACATAAAATCAGTTCTACAGTACCAGGGCATCGGGGCATCATAGAAGATCCATAGACAAGTATATATTGTTATTTTTTATTTTTATACCATGCTGGGTCTTTTTTTTAAAGAGTGACTAACATTAAATGTTGGGGTATATATTTTCTTATTTATCTGCCATATACTTACAGTGTTAAAGACTTATTCCCAACTGGACAAGCTATCCATACGATAGATGATACATTGCTGATCACTAGGGGTCCAACTACTGTAACCCCAATTGGACCCATTTGCTACACATCCGGGCAATGTCTATAGGGCCAATGTGTTTGAATATTGCTTAACAATCTCTGGCAGTCCCATAAATGAAGTATGGAGTAAATTTCAAAGCCATATTTTCAACATTGGTGCAGAACCTTCACCGATCAGTAGTGATCACCTATATTCATACACGGTATTTTTCATTGTATAAAACGCACAGGATTATAAGAAGCACCCCAAATTTAGAGAAAAATACGGTGTAAAAAATATATATGTGGTCCATTTTATAATCTGGTGGTGTCTTACCACTGTGCTAAGGCTGCAGGCGGCTCTGCTCTGTCCTGGCGCTGCTCTGCTCTGTGCGGCTCTGCTCTGTGTTGGCTCTGCTCTGTCTGGCTCTGCTGTTTTGTAACACCTGCCTGGATCCACAGACTCAGGGGAGATGTAATGGACAGGCTAGAGGGAAACCACTTCACAAAGCAGGACCCCTAGAACCCTGAAACCCTTTAACCCCTATACAGGGATTAGGAATTACACAGGGCCTTGGAGATCACTACCTGTGGAAGGCAGCAGTCCGAGAGAGTAGTCGTCAGGCAGGGTAAAACCAGGAATTGCAGAACAGAGACAGAATCGGTAGGCAAGGACGTAATCAACGTAGCAGAGGTCAAATCCGGATCAGGCAGCGAGGTACGTAAACAGCAGGCAAGACAGGTCGTCAGGAAACAAGCAGAAGTCAGAACACCAGAATCACAGAACAGGGCAGAACAGGAGCCAGAATATCAGAACTATCTCTGGCAGTGGTCAGCAGACAGGAGGGGAATTAAGAAGGGTGTGGTGTCTTCCGATTGGCTGTAGCTGAATGATGGTAACTTCAGCTGGAAGACACACACCACCTATAGTCAGCCAGTGGTACTGCAGATCCCAAGGAAACCCAGCCCAGTGGATGAGCGGAGCCTGCGCACACCGGCGCCACTGGCATTGACTCCTCTCCCATCACCAGCACCATCCACGGCAGGAACACGGCGTCACCTGGTGATCGGAGTAGAAGTCGCTGGAGCGGACTCCGGTGGTGACGTATCATGTGTGCTGTGGGTGGTGAGGCACTGACCATTCGGAAGATGTCGGCGGTAAGGGCTTCAGAGAAATGGTGCCCAGAGGCAGCGCGTGCGCAGATGAAACCTTGAGCTGAGAGCTCCATCTGCTCACACGCGGACTCTGGGTGCCATTATTTGAAGTCCTCACCTCTGACCTCTTCAGAATGGCCCGTACCTCACCGCCCACCACAGAGAGCAGCACCCCCGGGTGCCCTACAGAGCAGCACCGCCGGCCACTGTACAGAACAGCACAGCATCTCCTCTTCCTCCTGTTACCATTCTTCAAATTTTTGGGAGGAAGAGTTGGTCTTATAATCCGAAAAATACGGTGTTTGATAACTTGCCCAGATGGGAATAGTCAATTAATTGGTATGCTAAACATTTCTACATTATAAAGGATCCATCACCAAATATAATATGTTATGAAATCTACAAACTGACATTATTTTTTAAAAAATAGGAAGTTACAATTGTTATAGAATTATAAATTATTAATAATTTGCTATTAATGTGTTTTTTTCCAGTTAATAAAACATGAAGTGATAGATGCTCCTCTGACACCGGTGTCCATAATTAGCATAGACCAGACTATGCCACCAGAGGTGGTCTCAAACACTTCATATTGCTTAAAAGTGAGCCATACGGTAACTGATGATCCACTGGCCAAATGGAAATCCATTGTGATGAGTAAAATCAAGGTAAATCACTAGACGTTTTAGGGCTCAGTTTACATTTTGCACATTTGTTGTTTTTTACTCCATTTTTAGTTTACATGAATTAGATTTTTATCCGATCTCTTGTACATATACATATGGAGAACATTGCATTACGACACCGATGTAAGATATTTTATTGTATTTTGTCTGATGGATTTTCCAGTCCAATATATCGGAATGCATTATTTTTATGCAAAACCTTTTTGGACAAATCAGTATTCTTTTTTATTTTGAAATGCCACTATTACAGTGCACTCCAGTGATAATGGCCAGCCACAGGGCAGTGTTCACAAGCTCACTAAGAAACAACTTGTAAGTAGAGATGAGCAAACCCAAAGTTGTTCATACAAAATAAAGGCTTTCCAAAAAAACCAGAGTTCGGACTTGGAGTTTGGATGCTTTATGTATGCAAACCACTTGCGTGAGTATCACTGTGCTCGGGTACGCTCAGTACCAGCCCAGTGCGAGCAGCTTGCAGTGTTTGATTGGCTCACAATGGTAGTAACAACAGCATGATCGGATGTAGTGTGCAACCCCCCCAAAAAAATTGAAAAACTCTGTCTACCCACCCCCAAAATTGTTCTCTTTATGGCTGGCTGCATGTGGGTGGAGACCCGAACTGCCCAATTAGTGACTTCTATTGGGGTTCAGGTCAAGTCCAGGTCCTGAACCAAAGTTTTCCAAAAGTTTGGCTGCGCCTGACGAAACAAGCTTACATGGGTCCACTCATCTCTACTTGTAAGCACTTTGTGTGCTCAATCACAGCTGTGATGGTGTGGTGGCCTTTCCCATTGGCAACAAGAAATATACAAAAAAAAAAATCAAAGACAAAATAGAAGAACAGACACAGATTGAAATAGCAAGTAAATTGGATACTTGCTTAATCTATCACTGTCTATTATTCTCTACCTATCTAATAACATCAGAATAACTATTTAAAAAAATATGTGTAAATAATTTACATCCACTCAGTGGCCTAGACTATGTGTTTGGGGCAAGGGAAGTATTAGGGCTCATGCGCACACTGCGTCCTGACTAGTGCAGAAATAAATGCCACCTGTGGCAAACTTGACGCTGCGTTTTGACAAAAAGAATGCATCCAAAACGCATGTATTTTCGATGCATTTTGCATGCGTGTTGGATGCATTTTTGTCAGTGCGGTCCCCCAGCAATTCAGCTCTGCTACATGCCCACTGACAGCAGACACAGACAGAGCTGGGCTATGAGAATGAACTCGGATGAACTTCACCTGACTTCATTGTCATCCCGCGGCTCTGTCTCTGTGTGCTGTCATGAACTCAGATGAACCTCCGAGGTCAGTGCCAGGACACAGGAGTTCGCAGCAGTGATGTCAGAGCTTCACCTGAGTTCACTGACATCGCGCGTCTCTCTCTCTCTGTGTCGCAGCCTGATTTGCGGTCACACGTGAAGGACTCACCTGTGACCGCAAATCCCCTGAGTGACTAAAGTGAGCAGCGCGATCAGCGGTGCCGTCACTCATGTGACTCGCGACCACAGCTGGAGTCCTCCACCTGAGAGCGGTGGCCGCGAGTAACCTGAGTGACATCGCTGATCGCGCGGCTCACTTCAGTTGTTGCGTGGAGCTGACAGCAAGTGGTCGGCTTCTCGCTGTCAGCTTCATGTAGCAGAGCTGAAAGCATCGTGGGACCTCATGTGGATTACGTTGGACCTGGAGGGGTATTTGGGGATTAATAAAGTGGTGAAAGAGGGTGTTTTTTTTCTTTCATTCCAAATAAAGAATTTTTTGGATGTGTGGGTTTATATTCTTTAACTTACAGGTTAATCATGGAAGGTATCTTGGGGAGACGCCTGCCATGATTAACCTAGGACTTAGTGGCAGCTATGGGCTGCCATTAACTCCTTATTACCTCGATTGCCACTGCACCAGAGCAATTCGGGATGAGTCGGGTAGAGTCCCGGGACTGTCACATCTAATGGATGCGGCAATTCCGGGTGGCTGCTGGGTGATATTGTTAGGCTGGGGAGCTCCCCATAACGTTAAGCTCCCCATCCTGAGAATACCAGTCTTCAGCCGTGTGGCTTTACCCTGGCTGGTATCAAAATTGGGGGGGCCCGCACATTGTTTTTTTTAATTATTTATATATGTTTTTACTGCACAATATAGACACTCCCACTGACAGCTGTGATTGGTTGCAGTAAGACAGCTGTCACTCAGCGTGGGGGCTTGTCTGACTGCAACCACTCTTAGGCACCGGTGGGCGGGGGAAGCAGGGAATATGAGATTGAATAATGAGCGGCCGGCATTTTCAAAAGAGGAGAAGCCGCCACAGTGTGAACGCCGTGCAACGTGCGCACGGATTTTGAATGATTCTCATAGACTTTGCTGGGGAAGCAGAATGCATGAATTTTGACAACGTGACGCTGCAGCTTAAGACACTGCAGAAACGCAAAAAACCCCGCAACGTGCGCATGAGACCTTTAAGCCGTTATACGGCCTCCTGAATGCTGCCTTTAAATATTACCACCATGGACAACTTTTAATTTTGCTCTTTGCTACAATGTTCTAGAAAATGGGCTTTCAAAAATGAAAAAAAATAAAACTCAACTATTGTGTTGTTTTTACAGAATTCATTTTATGATGAAAATGACTAGACAATGTGACACTCCTGTTACCATTACAGCAATCTCAAATTTAAATGCTTTTCTGTTTTTTTAAGTAGTGAAAAAAAATCTGAAAATTGTAAAAAACAAAACAAATCATTTTGTCACCTTTTACTTATGTCCATAAATTTTTATTTTTCCATCAATGGAATTGTATGAGGGCTTGATTTTTTGTATAGGTTATATTGGTACGATTTGGGTGCACATACTGTACAATGTTTTGATTACTTTTTATTCCATTTTCGGACAAATGTGCTGCTTCTGAAACATGGCGATTAAGTTTTTAATATTTTTTAAAACATTTTTACCTATGTACAATATCTAGATATTTATATATAGACTGTGTAAGGGATCACATAATCTAGCAGCCACTTGAGGTAGGAACAGGCTCGTTGTTTGATGCAAAATAGGTAGATTTATTATAATCCATAAATCTACAACATAAGAAAACTAAACGGCCTTTCTCCGGTATACAAATCAGGATACTGATAGAGATGAGCGAACCCGAACAGTAAAGTTTGATGCTCGTACCGAACATGGACTTTACAAAAACTCAAGTGTTCAAGTTTGGAGTTTGGGTGCTTTACGTATGCTAACCACTCGAGTGTGCATCGGTGTGCTTGGATACGCCTCGGTGCTTGGCCCAGTGAGAACCGCTTGGATTGCTTGAATGGCTCTCACTGGGGGTAAAATCAGCGTTATCAAATGTAGTGTGTATGAAAAAAAAATTATGAAAAAACCCTCCCTCTCCTATCAGTACTCTATTGATGTGGGTGGAAAGCCGAACTGCCCAATCAATGAGTTCTAAAGGGGTTCAGGTTAAGTCCAGGTCCCGATTTGAACTTTATCTAAAGTCTGGCTGAACCCGCCGAACCTAAAGTTTTACAGGTCCGCTCATCTTTAGATAAGGAAAACCAAAAAAAGCTTAATTATCCAGCTACCTCTTAACTCTTGGCAAGGAGTTGAAGGCTATGTGCCCACGGGACACTGTACCCACAGATTTTGCCGCGGAAAACCTGAGGATTTATCTGGATTTTCTAGATAAATCCGCAGGTTTTAGTAAGTACAGACACTCTCCATGTTATCCTATGGGACATGTCTGTGTCCATGCTGCGGTATGTGTGGCTGCTGAATATGCTGCGGATGTCCCGCAGCCACACATAACTGCATGCCAATTATTCCTGTTGAAATACCTGCGGAAATCCCGACCCTCCACTATGGAGATAGAGGCTGGGACTTCCGCAGGTAAGTCGCACAAATGTCCGCAGGTTTACCGCAACTATTTCGCTGGAATCCCACAGCTATGTATAGCTGCGGATTCCAGGGAGCTGCGGCGGGAAACCTGCGGATGTACCTGCGAATATATCCGCAGGTGCGAGCTCCCGTTGGCACATAGCCTAACTCTAAAAAATCGTTTAGCCTAACTCACAGACACCATTAACAAAGGTGTTTTCACCTCGACTCACAGACAGCCAAACGAAGCAGGTAAATTGCCTTTATAGCTCGGTCCAATTCCTGGAACTGGAGGTAAGTGAAATGCCAGACCCACCAAGCTCTAGTGGCCATTCCTAAAATTTCTATAAACTTTAATTTTCAGTCCTCTTATAGGGGAACTTGTAACAGTTTGATCACTTGTTGTGTTTGTACTACAATGCAATAGTATTGTATGAGATAGTAAAAATTATGGCACTGGCTGGTCTTTATTGAAAAACCAAGATGGCGAGGAGAGGCGTTGGTGTAAAGGGGGCTTTACACGCAGCGATATCGCTAGCGAGCGTACCCGCCCCCGTCGGTTGTGCATCACGGGCAAATCGCTGCCCGTGGCGCACAATATCGTTAGGAGCCTTGACACCGACTTACCTGCCTAGCGACGTCGCTGTGGCCGGCGAACTGCCTCCTTTCTATGGGGGAGGTTCGTGCGGCGTCACAGCGGCGTCACTAAACGGCCGCCCAATAGAAGCGGAGGGGCGGAGATGGGCGGCCGTAACATCCCGCCCACCTTCTTCCTTTCTCATTGCCGGTGACCGCAGGTAAGCTGTAGTTCGTCATTCCTGAGGTGTCACATGTGACGCCCTGGCCGGGCCAGGTAGTCACAAATTGGGCCCCTCATTACACCTGTCCCTCATAGGTAACATACAGCCAAACATTAAACCCTAGTCACCCCCCTCTGGGCTTGATGGACACACCAGGGGGCGGAACCAGGTGGTTTGAAGACGCCCTCCGAGGAGTTCAGACAGCCTGGGGTGGGAAAGTAGTCAGATAAGGTTGAGAGTTCAAGTTGGAGAGGTGTGTGGGCTGGAGCTGTGTGCATCTCCAGCAGAGGAGAAAAACCCAATTTGAGCAGGTGCCAGGGTAGGAGCCCTGATACCTTTGGCTAGGAAGCAGACGGTGGTCTCCATCTGCAGGAGGCGGGAAGATGGCTCGGTGGAACCGAGGTGGACCGTGACAGGGTTGTAGCCCGCCGGTACCGACCCGGGGAACCGACTCAGGAACCGGAGCACAAAGGGGGGTATTCAGACCCTGAAGCTAGGTGCAGAAGCTACTGGGGGCTAGCTAATTAACTGATTGCGGCCAGGACTAGAGGTCCTGTCCCACCCAAAGTCCCGACTCAAGGCAACAGCCCAACGAGGGGGATAAGTGGCCACCGCCACGGCTCAGAGATCCCACGAGCCAGCGTCTGCGGGCAAAGGGCTCCTTAGGCAACCACAAGCCGGAGTCGAACTCCTGAAGTTGCAAGCACAGGCAGTCCACTATTCAACACAGGTGCGGGAGAAAGACAGAGACCACCAGCCGGGTGGGGGACCAGACTGCAGATGGTTGCGGGCACCGACCACCATCACCTTGGTTTACCAGAGACTCGTGTGTTTACTAATAGTGAGTACAACAGCACCCTCCGGTCGCCCATCTCCCTGCACCGCCAAACACTCCCGACGGGTCCTGGGGCCACCATCCCTGCCCACGGAGGGGTTAACAACTTGCTGCCAAAAATCTCCCCCAGGTACCCCGTAACTGCAGCGGTGGTGTCCACCTTCACCACATCCCGTGGGTGACGTCACGAACTTAACACGACTCCGGCCGTACATCCACGTCCCCAAACCACAACTCCCCTTTCAGTTGAAGTGACCACGAGGCCCCCGGGTCCGGAGACCCTCGAGCCACCCGCTGAAGGTCCAGATCTGAGTGGCTCGGCTGCCAAGCACGGGGCAGTACACCTCAATTTCTGGTGTCACGAACAGGATACTTACCCATCCACTTACCTTGTGGATGTGCGCCTTGTAGTGAAGTCAGCGGTGATCCGTTGCGAAAAGTTTCAGAATTCGCCTTCTTGTCGCCATCTTGTTGGCGCGAAAGTTTCCGCCCAAGGTCTCCTTCCCCGAGAAAGGGCGCAAAGCTGAAGCCCCGCCCCCTGGGAACACGGCCGTAAATAAAAGCCGGAGGTCGCAAAGCGAAACTCACCAGCCGGCTAGAGAAGTGCCACGAAAAGACCAAGGGGGAAAAGCAGGAAGATGTCCGCACCGAACCCTGATGATGGAACGGCGCCAGCCGCTGGAGCGGTGGCGCCCACAGGTGCGCCTGATGATGGGAATGTGGCGGCGCTCGCTCCGATCGCAGGAGCGGGAGAGGCCGCGGCTCCGGCGGTCACCCAGGTAATGCCAATCTCCTTGCCCTCCGTGCCCGGTGCTGCCTGGTTACCCCAGTTCGATGGGAAGCCTGATGCCTTGCAGGTGTTCCGGAAGAAAATATGCACGATCCTCGATTTGTACGCCATGACCCGCACACAGCATGCAGCGGTAGTCCTAGGGCAGCTGACCGGCGCCGCCAAGCAGGAGGTGGAGACTTGGGCAGACACAGACTGAGCCTCGGTGACCGCCATTTTTGACAAGCTCCAGATCGCTTTTGAAACCCGCACAGAAGCGGAGTTGCGGATGCAGTTTTACCATTGTCGGCAGCGGCCGCAGGACAGTATCCGAGACTACGCCTTTCGGCTACAGACGGCCTTGCGTACGCTCAGGCGGGTGGACCCCATCAATGAGACTGACAGTAACAAGATGCTGGTAGAGCAGGGCTGGGGTCCGCCGAAGATCGCAAACAACTACGGCTGTGGTCACTGGAACACACCGACCTGAACTTTGCAGTTCTAAAAGACTGGGCCATCAAAGCCCTCCAAGCACCGGATGCTGGTGCTCCCGACCCGTCACCTTGGCCGGCTGACACCGCTCCCGTCTCAGTAGCAGCCCCCATGTTGGCCCTACCGGCCCCTGCCACAGCCATCGGAGCTCCGGAAGATCTGCTGTCGCAAGTTCAGCACCTGAATGATGACATCGCCAGGATCCTCGCCGCCCTACAGCTACAGATGAAAGTCAAGCCAGCGGAGAGGATACAGCTCGCCGACAGCCCGGAGGACGTCCCCTGGATGCAGCGGAGGAGGAACAATGATACCCGGTATGGACCACCTGTTTGCTACAAGTGTAACAAGACTGGGCACTACTCCAGACGGTGTCCGTTAAACGAGCAACCCCTGAGGCCAAGGGCCAATCCTCAGGAGTAGATCCTCAAGGCCCAGCTGACTGGCGGGATCGGTACGTTGGAGGTCGCCCCATCATCTCCCTGGAGGTGAACGGTATCCCGACTATGGCCCTTCTCGACACCGGATCACAGGTAACGACTATACCCTATACGTTGTACCAACGGAATTGGTCTGATAGCAAACTTGCCCCTCCGGACGATAGTTTAACAATCATTGCGGCCAATGGACTCCCTATGACCCAAGTGGGGTTCAAGGAAGTGACTTTGACCGTAGGGCGAACAGTGCTGAAACGTCAGGGGATGATTGTGGTACAGAATGATTCCAGTGACCATAACCCAAAAGTGGTCCTAGGGACCAACGTGATTGAGAACTGCATGGGGGAGGTGTTGAGCCTGTTGCAACAATTGTCTGCCACTGCGGGAGGGGGCCGGCAGAGGGCTCTGCAACGTGAGATCTGGGCCCTCCTGCAACGGCAACAGGTGAATATGACAGGTGGAGAGATCAGTGGTGTGCAAGTGATGGACGCAGCGCCTTTGGTGGTGCCGCCGCGGAGTGAGATGATGATTTGGTGCAGGGCAGCAGTAGGTCCCCAGGGACAGGATTACCTGGCAATGATGGAACCGCTGCCTTCGGAGCATTGGCCCACGGTGATGGCAGCCAGAGGGGTGATTGAAGTCAAGAAGGGGAGAGTGCACGTGAGAGAGATGAACTGCGGAGAGGAAGAGGTCAGGCTACCCCGCTACGCCACCATAGCCAAATTGTTCACTGTAGACGCAAACGCTATCCATGAAATAGCCGCCACGACCACCACACTGCATTCAGACAGCGACCCCCCACCCAAACAGTTAGGGGCACTTTGCACACTACGACATCGCAGGTGCGATGTCGGTGGGGTCAAATTGAAAGTGATGCACATCCGGCGTCGCAGGCGATATCGTAGTGTGTAAAGCCTTTTTGATACGATTAACGAGCGCAAAATCGTCGTAATCGTATCATCGGTGTAGAATCGGTCATTTCCATAATTTGGAAATGACCGATGTTACGATGTTGTTCCTCGTTCCAGCGGCACCACACATCGCTGTGTGTGAAGCCGCAGGAGCGAGGAACATCTCCTACCTGCATCCTGCGGCTCACGCCAGCTATGCGGAAGGAAGGAGGTGGGCGGGATGTTTACGTCCCGCTCATCTCCCTCCCTCCGCTTCTATTGGCCACCTGCCGTGTGACGTCGCTATGACGCCGCACGACCCCCCCTTAATAAGGAGGCGGGTCGCCGGCCAGAGCAACGTCGCAGGGCAGGTGAGTGCATGTGAAGCTGGCGTAGCGATAATGTTCGCTACGCCAGCTATCACAATGATATTGCAGCTGCGACAGGGGCGGGGACTATCGCGCTCGGCATCACAAGCATCCGCTTGCGATGTCGTAGT